>NC_045800.1:79923795-80223795 GCF_009873245.2 Balaenoptera musculus
CGGCCATCAGAACCACCTTGAAAACCTGCACTTCCTCTAGCCTTTCCTATCTCAGAAAATAATGACCCATCTCTTGCAGTTGCTCAGATGAAAACTTTGGTGTCTGAGCTGTGAGTGGAGGAGTGAGTCCCCCTTGTGGGGTCTGTAAGGGTCGCTCCACCACGGCAATGGGAATTACACTGGGAGAAGCATCGGAAGTGAAAGGATCTGTCATACTCACAGGTCCTAGAGATGGAGGCCCGGCACACCACACGGGGGGCCAAATGGGAAGAGCGTCCAAGGAGTGGGCTCACCGAAGCAGGCGGGGAGCCGAGAGAGAGTGACGACCCGTGGGCAGGTGTCTTTACTTGGGGTCAGGGTGGAGTGTACAAGCAAAAGGCATGAGGGATTTCATTGTTGGGTTTGAATGTCACGAGGTCACTGTCGGGGGAGGGCAAGAAGGGGAACTTGTGGCAGGGACCAGCCTTGTCACCCGAGTGGACCTGGTCATCTGGGCGGGATGCTCCAGCCTGTTTGTGGGGATATTGAGGCATCAGGAAAATGTGAGGTTTTTACAATTTACAGTACAGTGTTATCTTGATCCTTCTTTGTCTCATATGCCACATCGGATCCATTAGCATATCTTCTCGGCACTACCTTACATTGTATCCAGAATCCAACTTCTCAACACCTTTACCACAACTATCAGAACCACCGTCCTGGTCTAGACCACCATTACCCCTCACCTAGACTATTGCAGAAGCCTCCATATCTGAATTTCCTGCTTCCACCTTTGATCCCTTGTGTTTTATTTTCCATACAGTAGCCAGAGTGATCCTTTTAAAATTAGTCAAATTATGTCAATTTTCTGTTCATACTCCTCCACTGACTTCTCTTCTTGCTCAGAGTGAAATCCCAGGTCTTTACTGTGGTCTTTGACCTTATCTACATCTACTTCCCTGCCCTGGCCACCTCACTGGGCTCCAGTACCCTAAATGTGCTCCTGCCTCAGGGCCTTTGCACTTGCTGTTCCCCCTGCCTGTACCATTCCTCCACTGCATGTCCTCATGGCTCACTTCCTCACTTTCTTCAGGTCTCTGTTTAGATATCATAGCACTATTCCAACTCTGTCTTCCCTTACTTGACTTTATTTTTCTTTATAATACATATCACCAACTAGCATGTTTATTATATTTAGTTGTATATTTATAAATTGTTTGTCTTTCCCCACTTGACTATGTTATGATCATAGGGGCTTCAGCTTTTTTCATTGATGTATTTCCAGCACCTTGAACCTAACTTGGCACAGAGTAAGACACTCAGACACTATTGAGGGAATGACTCAGAGCTAAATATAATGAGTAGAATTAACATTCAGGCATTCACCAGTAATTTATTTGTTATCATAGCATTCTTACTTTAAATTTAGTAAGCTTGTTGATTTGTTTTATAAAAATGATGGGATACCTATATAAAAATAGATATTAGCCAGAAACTTCTTCCTGGGGCAGAGTAATTTTGTGGATCTAGTAAAACTATTGAAGGTAGCTTAAAAAAGCAAATTTGGTAAATATCTGCAATAATTTAACACATTTATTCATTTCTGTTTATACTTTTATTCTAAATGCTAGTTGTTTATAAAAGGTATTCTGCCTTAATTGGCCGTTCGTAAAAGAAAGCTTTTGCATTTCTGTGGTTATGGCTTACTCTCAGGTCTTGCATTTCACTGAAGGAGCCAGACTCCACATATATTTCAAGGATGCTATTTAATTAAAAGCCTTTGTAGTGAAACTGTAAGTTGTCAATTTCACAAGTATTTATTAAGTATCCTCTGTATACAGGTAGTATACTATGTATAGTAGAATACATAGATAAATACCGTATAGCCTGAGTCTTTATGGGGGCTTGGAGTTTAGTAGAAGGAAATAGATGTAATAATGTAATAAAATGTTATATGTGCTGTGAATTAAATAGATACAAAATAGCTTGGAGTGTTTGGGAAATTCCATACAGTTCTGTGTAGCTGGAGTGCAGAGATTATGGGGTAGGGAGTATATGTGTTTGTGGGTGAGTGTGAGAGAGAGCACTTAGGGAAGGAAAGAGAGGCAGAGAGAGAGAGATTATCATATAAAAAGGAAAGAAGGGAGGGCTTATAACTGTTACAACTGTTAGAGGTAGGCAGTGACCAGATTGTGCAGAACAACGTGTTGAGAGTTCAGGGGGCCGGTGAGACCTATTTAGCTCAGCCCCTTAGCAGTCCTTGTCTAAAGTGGTGACCTTTTAAGGAAATACGGTAATTGCATGTAGAACGAGGAAGAGGACTCTAGGATGGTTGCTAGCTTTCTAACTTGGAGAATAATGAAATCATCAATCAAGACAAAATGTATTGATACTAGATGAGAAGAGCAGGTTTCTTGGGGAAGGAGCTTAGTTGTGATTTGTTGAGTTTGAGGTATCTGCAGGTACCTGTGCTGGTAAATGTTTATTCACTGGCTCTCTGAAGAAAAGCATGCTTATATGTATGTATATGTTTATTATAAATTTTATTGATATAAAGACTGGAGCACATAATTGACAGATAATAGGTATATAATGATGCTCTCTATTATAACTTCCATATTGATTCTCAGAATGCGTCATTGTTTGCCAGACTTCTGTATCTATAACCAACCTGTGGCTGCTGTTGACGAGAGTGTAGTTCTGACATGAATATTTCCTTTAAAGATTAAGACTAAAGTGACAACTAAGGTATGTGACAGAACTCTACTCTTAGTCAATGAAGTGACTTCTTTGCTGAATCAGATGATAGGTTTTGAACAATGGAAGAGTATTTCCTCAATTTTTTGTACTATTCACAATGGAATGGCCACAAACATGTCACATTTTTAAGTTTGATCTGCAATACTAACATTTTCTCCATCACTTTAAGTCTAGACAATCAACAGAAGAATAAATCAAACCCTTATTTGTAGTGCTTGCCAGTTTCCATGCTGTAAGTGTTCCCACCGTGGCCAGTTTCAAGCAACTAATGTGATGTCTCTGAACACGGAGTTGGGGAAGATAGGCAGTGGCACACCATTATAATATCCCCACCATACAGATACAATGGATACATATAACCTCAGAGATGATAGAGAAATAAGTAAGAAATGATGAATTTGAGCATTTATTTCCTTTGTTTTTAATATAATGTATTTAATTGTAAGTTTATAAATTTAATTTTTAATAAAAGCTGTGCTTAATAACCAGCTCACAAAATTCTTGAAAATTTTGCAGTTGGCCCTCATGACCCAGTAGGAGCAGGCTGTAGCACACAGCTGTCTGTGGGCCGTCTAGGTGAAGAGGTACGATGAATTCATGGATCTTTTCCTTAGAAGTTGGGTCTAAACTAGAGATGCTAATTCAGGAATCATTCCCAGGCTGGTTGAAGCCTTGTGGATAGAAATTGTCCAGGGAGAGCAAGTGAAAGAGTGAATCGAGTGAGAAGCGATCCCAGGGCAAAGCCCTGGGGTGATATCCACTCTAATGGATGAGCTGGGCAGGAAGAGCCAGGGAACCCACTGAGCAGGGCCACGTGGAGAAAGAAGAGAGCTTTCTAAGGAGACCTGCATTGTCGAGCCCCAGAGAAGCCAAGTAGGGAAGGGTTGAAGAGTGTCTGTTGACTGAACAGCAGATTGCTAGTTGTATTGGTGGTAGACATCTCGGTGGAAGTGGTGGGTACTGAAGCTAAAATTTCTGTTTTATAAAATGTGTGGGAAATGAGAAACCAGAGGCTGCAATTTTAGATGTTCCTTTGTAGGACTTCACTGTAAAGGAAATGATGGGGACAAGGACGGATGGTAGGTGGGTAGAAATTAATGTCAGACTTCATTGTATTTATAATGTGTAGGGAAGGAGCCATGGGTTACAGGTGGCTAGTGAAGCAAGGTCTAGAAGAGGCGAGGTCCTCTTCTGGGATAGAAAGACTACTCAAGCAAAAGGAACACTTTGTGAAATAGAAGAAAGCGAGTGAAGGAGAGTGCAGGTATAGATGTGTTTTTAGGTGTGGGCATGAGAAGTTGACTTTACCGTAGTTTGCTGTTAAATGGCATGAGCATTTGCTGGTGGCCAGGCTGAACGTACTCACGCTTGCTTTAATGTAGTCCTGCAGTAGAGGGCTTACACATAAGTCACTTGGTAGTTAGTGACTCCTAGTTTTCCTGTTCCCCCTTTTTGCTAGACTAGAAGAATTAAGTTAGTATTAATCCTAATAAATACTTGTGTCTCAAAGTAAAAGCTCTGCAATGGGCATGAGGAAACGTGCATGTGCAAGGTGAAGATCAGTAACTGATGTTAATGCCAACACATCTCTCAGTGTGCTTGTGAAGTTCATAATAGGTGCTCATGGCTGTGAGGTGCCTGTGGAAGACAGGGAAGATCCTTATTCCTGCAAACTACTCAACATCACGAATCCAGGTAAGTCTTCTTTTTCCTCAGCCTTACGACTGCTGTATACACTGGTCTTCCCTTACCCACGGGGGATACATTCCAAGACCCCCCGTGGATGCCTGAAATCCTGCTAGAACCAAGCCCTGTGTATACCGTGTTTTTTCCTGTTCATACGTACTGATGATAAAGTTTAATTTATAAATTAGGCACAGTAAGAGATTAATAACAGTAAGTAATAATAAGATAAGACAATTACAACAACATACTATACTAAAATTTATGTGAATATGGTCTCTCTCTCTCAAAATATCTTACTGTACAAATTTAATGCCTTTTCCATTTAACTAAGCACTTTTCCCGCATGTAGTCATAACTTTGGCTGTTTGAAGTGTGACAGCAAAATTAGCACAAATTTCTTTTTCCTTGTTTACAATTTCACAGATAGAATATTTGTTCTTGCGGTAGATCTTAGCAATGTCAGCATATGATTTTTTTTTCTCCTTATTAAGTGGAGAACTTTTACCCGTTCACTTGAAGGAAGCACTTCATGGCTTCTCTTTAGCATATCTGAATTGCCAGCACCACCACTCTTGCGCTTTGGGGCCTTATTTAAGTAAAATAAGGGTGACGTGAACACAAGCACTGTGATGCCTCGAAGGTCGATCTGACAACTGCGGCGGCTACTAAGTGACTCACGGGTGGGTCGTGCTGGACAAAGGGATGAGTCACATCCCAGGGAGGACGGCGATGGATGGCATGAAATTTCATCATGCGGCTCAGGACAGCATGCAGTTCAAAACTTAGGAATTATTTCTGGAATTTTCCATTTAATATTTTTGGACCACAGTTAACTGTGGGTAACTGAAAAGGAAAACCGCAGATGGCAGGTGGGGGAGGGGGGATTACTGCACAGGTTTGATGTTGAGGAAGAGTTGTTGAGCTGAATAGTACCGTGGTCTGCTTTTAGCGGACTAAAATCAAACTTGCCTCAAAATGTAGCTTTCATCCTTCCTGACAGACTAACCACTCTGGGCATCTGTGAAGATTCTTCATAGATAGATATGTAATTTTAGGATCCAGGAGAGTTTATTTTTCAGTATGATTCAAACGCATCTGGAAATTCCTTAAGCATAGACAAATCCTGAGTTACTGAAGTTTAAACTTAAGGAAAACTGCTGATTTCACCAGCCTGCTGATTTATAATAGCCTTGATACAAATATTGTGACTCAACTTTCTCTAAGAATTATTGCCTAAGCTTCTGCAAAAGAAACAAATAGTAAAAAAAAATTGAAAACACAAGTAATATTTTTTTATTCCTTACAGTTAAAATTTTGTGGTAGTTCTGATGAGGATGAAGAAAGGTGATCCTAATTAGGTTCTCCGTGTTACCAGGGAACCAATTTTAGAAAGTTGATAACTCTATACCTGTATATCTTTATTTATTAGCATTTCCCATTACGTTCAGCTGTGGTTCTAAGGGAGATGAAACTTTCCCAAATCTTAAATGTACTGATTATGACTTCAGGTGTTTTAAGATTTGTCACACCTCTATAATTATGTGCACCTTGCCTTTGTAGACAGCTGTAGTGTAATGGTTAAGAGTGTGGGTTCTGGAGTCAGGCCTCCTGGCTTTAAATCTAGGCTGCGTCATTTTCTAGCTATATGACCTCCGAACAGTTATTTACTACTCTGTGCCTCAGTTTCGTCATCCGTAAACTGGGGGTAAAAAGTACTTACCTCATAGGGACTGACTTGAGGATGAAATACATTGATACATAAGAAATATTTAGAATAGTTCCTGGGACATGTTCAGTATTTAATATTGTTATTTTTAAAGGACCTGCCTTTTTATAAAATTGGGTTGCAATCAGCTTTTTTAATAAATTTGACCATATTTTCAGGTCTGCATTGTAAAGCAGAGGTTTCTTACTTAGGATGTCTATGAATTTAGTTAACAGTGTAAGCAAAATTTTGTGTATGATTGTTTTTTTCTGGGGAGAGGGTGCTTTAGCTTTCACTGGGGTCCCAAAGGGACCGTGAACCTAATAAAATATTGTATCACTGATGATGTAAGAGTAGCCTAGAACAAATTATGTTTGAAATCCAAAACCAAGCCAAACCAAATTTTAAGAAACCTTACCTTTAGATTAACCAGACTTTTACTATTTTAAGCGCTATTATTCATTAATAGTAAAGGAGTGGAGTTTTTCACTAATAGAAAATTTTCATATATATAATACCTAGGTTACCAATTTTTAAAAATAGATATAACTAAATTACCATTGAACCTAATTTTATCTCTTTGATAATTTAAATGGCATTTAGATTTATTTAAATACCTTAAGGTCGCCGTGAACATTAATCATCATGATACTCTTGGATGTATAGAAGTTTGATTAATAGCATTATCAAAGCAGCAGGCTATCTTGTGTCCAGGTAGCTTGAAGTTCAAGGTACATTTGTTTTAGATAGAAAATAGTTGTGTTATAATGTGCTTAACCTACTGCCTTTAATGGACATGCTTCACTTTGGATATCCTACTTACTGAGTATATTAAAGAGAAAAACTTTTGTTATTATCCACTATATTTGGAGTCTAGACTCTCCGGCCAGTGCTTGCCCCAGCCCATGACAAAATCTGTATCCTCCTTTTTTCCCTCCTGCTCATGTGTGTAATTGGGAAGGAGCCATCAATTCCATTTAGTCACATGTTATTGAGCATCTTCTAAGTGTAAAATAGCGTTCTAGGAACTCTGAAGTAGGGTTCCAAATGATCTGCTGGAGTATGGGAAGAAAACAGGATTTCTTTTTATCTGAAAATAAAATGTAATCTTTATTAATATTGAATATATTAACTGACATTAATATGTGTACAAATGTTTTTAACTGATTGAGTTGTGTGATCTGTAAAGTTGGAAAACCACAGCTCTAAAAAATAAAAAGAACTTTGATAGAATAATCTTTTAGAATAAGTTTTTATGTTATTTCTCAAGGTGACACTGATATTCTCAGCCATATTAGCTGCTTCATGTAATCTATCCTGATTCATTTATGGTAACTGAGAAAATTTTCCAAAAAGGACTGTGTTTGGCTTTGATTAGACAGCTCTGTGGGGATAGAAAAAGCACTGAATTCGAAGTCAATAAATCTGGGTTTGATTCCTGGCTCTGCCATTTTCTGTGACCTTAATCAGATGCATCTCTGGGCCTCATTTTCTTAATCTGTAAACTGTAGATAATGTCACAACCACATAGAGTAGTTGTAAAGATTAAATATGATGGGAGATGGCACATAGTAGGTGGTCAGAAATGCTTACTGTATTTGATGTGCTTTTTTTTTTTAAGTCAAGAGAAAGTGATATGCTTATCATCTTTTATCAGTACTGTATAGCGCTATAAAGAGTTTTTCAGTGTTATTTGAAGTGATTTCAGTTACTTTCGTACTGTGATAATTGCCCAACATCACAAAAATTGCTCAACAAGACGTAGGATTTTTGGAATTTGCAGAGCAAGACTAAATTTACTCATTATTTATGACTGTAATTAGTACTGTTTTTATTATCCCCATTTATCCAACCTTTCCTAATAGATGCCTTTAAATTTAATATTCCCCTGTAGCGTTTATACATACAGACGCACACATGTATAAAAAAGTTTATTAAAGTAGTTCTTATAATTAAATATTTTACTTAGATGTGGTTGAAAACTTCATTCTTAAATTTCAAAATGAGGTTTTTTTTTATGGAAGCAGCCATATTTCTGAAGCACTTTAAAAATTTATTGCCATTTGTGAAAGAATTATATAACATATAATTATCTAGATTTTGCTATCAAGCCCACTTCATATTAGTAAAATAAAAGGTTGTTTTCGTTTGATTATGTAAAACTCCTTTTCTCATTCCTTCCTTAGTTTTGAATCAGGAAATTGAGGCGTTCAGTCTTTTGGAAGACACTTCATCAGGGCTCTCTGAGGACCGAGTTGTCAGCGTGAGCTTCCGAGTTCTCTATCCAATCGTTATTACCAGCCTCGGGGTGTTTTATGATGCCAATGATGTGGGTTTCCAGAGGAACATCACCGTCAAGCTTTATCAAGCAGAACAGGAGGTATGCACTGCTTCGTACATGCTTTTCCCCACTTTTCTCTTTCAAAATCATCAGCTTTTCCTCATGGCAATGAGTAGGTTGGGAGACTTCCACCTTTCTTCCCTTACTGATTAGACACATTATAGTGTAATGTATTACAGTGCTAGTTTGAGGAGAGAATTCCAATGAATAAATGTGTTATACCTAGGAAAGGAGGAGTTGGACCAGATTAGAAATTTCCAACCTAAAATCCCCTAAATCCTAAGGAATTTCAAAAGTTGATAACGAATATTTAAAGTTTGGGGCTTATAGGTATAAGCAAGTCATATTGCCTCTTTCTTCCAACCCTAAAAGTCTATCACCATAATACAGGCTAACAGCGGCTTTAAATCTTTTTTGTAATAAGGGTGTAGAGGGAATAAAAGTTTAAAACAGCTAGAGTTACTGTTTCTGATATTTGAGAAAACCTAATCTGTTCACAGAGTGTATCTGAAGGAGTGTAGCAAGGAATTGTATTTGAAAAGATCTGTCCCTGGGTTTTAAACTGCAGAAATCTTGAAAGAATTATACAATGAGCACCCATATATCCACCACCTAAATTCTACAATATTTTGCTGTATTTGCTTTATGACATCTATAGTCATTCATTGATCTATCTTTTTTTAAAAATGTATTTTAGATTAACTTACAGGCATCAGTAGCCTTCAACCCTAAACATTTTAGTGTGCATATAATTAACTAGACTTTAATATTTGTTTATGGTTTAAAAAAATTTACACAGTGTAAGGTGCATTCAGTTTTTTAAACTGTGTAAACCTGTGTAATCCAAACTCCTGTTACCCTACCGCGTTACCTAGAGGCTACCACTGTTCTATTTTTTTTTTTTTTTAACATGGACTAGTTTTGCCTGTTGTAGGATTTCATGTATAAATAGAATCATATACTAAGCACTCTCCTGTGTAAGGCTCCTTTCACCCAACATAATGGTTTTGAAACTCATCCATGTCATTGTGTGTATCAGTGAATTTTTCCTTTTCCTTCTTTTAATTGCGAAGTTGTATTCCAACAATATATGATGTTTATGTGTTCTGTTGATGGGCATCTGGAATGTTTCCAGGGTTTTTCCTCCTTTATTCTGTTACTGTGATGAATTACATTTATTAACTGCAGTGTTAAATCAATTTCCTATTCCTCTTGATCACAACATATTATTCTTTATATATTGTTGGAAATTGTGTTTCTTGTGCATGGCATGTAGTTGGGTCTTCCTTTTTATCCAGTCTGGGAGTCTCTGCTTTTTACATGGAGGGTTATTCCATTTATATTTAATGCATTTATTAAAGTGGTTGGATTTCAGTTTTTCATTTTGCTATTTGTTTTCTGTTCTACTTTTTTTATTTGTTTCTCTTTTCCTCCGTTTCCTGCCTGCTTTCGGGTTAATAGAGTATTTTTTACAATTCCATTTTAATTTTTCTGTTGTTCTTTTAGCTACAGCTCTTTGTACTGTTATTTTGTGGGAGCTTGGTTGACATAAGAATTACAATATATATCCTGAACTTTTCAGTCTTCTTTAAGTTAACGTTGTACCCCTTCAAGTAAAATATAAGAACCTTGCCACTATATAATTCCATTTACCATCCCCTGTCTTCTTTGCTGTAGTTGTCATATGCCTTATATCTATATGTGCTATAAATCCCACAACACAGTGTTACAATTTTTGCTTTAAACAGCTAACTGTATTAAAGTAATTTAGAGGAAAAAGCCTTTTATATTTGCCCACTTACTTACCATTTCTGGTGCTCTTCATTCCTCCTGAATGTCTCCTTTAGCCCAAATCAAATCCTTTACCAATTTTTATAGTGCAGGTTGACTGGTGATGATTTTGCTTAGTTTTCATTTTTCTGAAAATGTTTTTAATTTGCCTTTATTCTTTCCCTCCTTTATTTTTGTGGGATATTTTCTGGATGTTGAAATTCTGGGTTGACATTTTTTTCTTTTCAATATTTTGAAGATGTCATTCCAGTGTTTTCTGGCCTCCATTTTTTCTGGTGAGAAGTCAACCTTCCTTCATATTGTTCCCATGTATGATGTATGTAATATGGGTTCTGTTTTGTTTTGTTTTTTTCCTGGCTGATTTTAAGATTTTTCTCTTTATATGTATTTGGTTTTAAGCAGTTTGGCTGTGTTGTACCTTGGTGTGGTTTTTCTTTGTTCTGCTCAAGGTTTGCCACATTTTTCAATCCATAAATTTATGTCTTTTACCAAATTTGGGAAACTTTCAGCTCTTATTTCTTCAAAAATTTTTTCCCAGCCCCATTTCTCTCTACTCATTCTGGGATTCCAGTTACATGTATGTTAGACCTTTTGGTACTGTCCCGCAGATCACAAAACTGTTTTTTTTTTTGTTTTTTTGTTTTTTTCAGTTTTTTCTCTCTGTTTTTCAAATTTGATAATTTCTGTTAATCAATATTCAAATTTATTGACCCTTCTGTCATATCAAATCTGTTAAGCCTAGCCAGTGAATTTTTTTTTTAGATATTGTACTCTCTAGTTCTAGAATTTCCATTTAATTCTCTTTTGTAATTTATATTTCTCTAAAATTTACTATTTTTCTAAATTCATTTTGAGCATATTTTCTCTGTGGGCTTGACCTTACTTGTAATAAGAGTTTTAAAATCCTGTGTCTGCTATTCTAAATTGGAGTCATCTTGGCCTGTCTTCACTGATTATCATTGTTTCTCTTGCACATGGTAACATTTTCCTGTTTTATCTTACATCGAGTAACTTTGGATTATATCCTAGATATTGTGAATAATTCATTATAGGATCTCTGGATCCTATTATGTTCTTTGAGGAGTATTGACTTTTTGTTTCTTTTAGCAGTCAGTTAAATTAGCTGGGCACAGACTCTAAACTCTGTCTTCCTTGTAGTGAGCAGCAGCTGAAATCTCTAGTCTATTCTTTTGGACTTAGATGGGCTGCTTGGATTCTGCTTTGAATATGTACTTCGTGAGTCAGCCACAGATTAGGACAGAATTTATGTGAAGAATTGAGGATTCTCTCTGTGACCCTTTCCTTTCTGGGGTTTTCTTCCTCACTTGTTAGCTGTGTTTGTCTCCACCCTGCCTTCTGATTTGCAAACAGAAAGACTGTAGTTTTTATTTCAGAATTTTAGTTGCCCCCTGAGGTATGCCTCAGACAAAGAGCCATTAAAAAAAAAAAAAGTGGGGGGCTTCCCTGGTGGCGCAGTGGTTGAGAATCTGCCTGCTAATGCAGGGGACATGGGTTCGAGCCCTGGTCTGGGAAGATCCCACATGCCGTGGAGCAACTAGGCCCGTGAGCCACAACTACTGAGCCTGCGCATCTGGAGCCTGTGCTCCGCAACAAGAGAGGCCACAATAGTGAGAGGCCCGTGCACCGTGATGAAGAGTGGCCCCCGCTTGCCGCAACTAGAGAAAGCCCTAGCACAGAAACGAAGACCCAACATAGCAATCGATCAATCAATAAATCTTTAAAAAAAAAAAAAAAAAGTGGGGGAAGCATACCCAGTGTCTTTCTCATCTCCTTGGTATTGCTTTTCCTCCTATTTCTGCCTGCTTTGTGTGCATTCCAATGCCTTCAGCTCTTTCTTTTTTTTTAATGTTTTGTCTACTGTTCATAATTGTTATCTATAGGAGAATTGGTCTGATATCACTGGAAGCAGAACTCTGTTCATTTTTCTTAGGCATCTTTTAAAATGTTTTTGTATTTATTTATTTCTTGGCTGCGTCGGGTCTTAGTTGTGGCACACGGGGTCTTAGTTGTGGCATGCGGGCTCTTTGTTGTGGCATGCTGGTTCCAGAGCCTGTGGGCTCAGTAGTTGCAGTGTGCGGGCTCCAGGGTGTGTGGGCTCTGTAGTTGTGAACAGGCTCCAGAGCACATGGGCTCTGTAGTTGTGGTGCACAGGCTCTCTACTTGTGGCACACGGGCTCAATAGTTGCGGCACGCGGGCTTAGTTGTCCCGTGGCATATGGGATCTTAGTTCCCCGACCAGAGATTGAACCGGCGTCCCCTGCATTGCAAGTTGGATTCTTAACCACTGGACCACAGGGAAGTCCCCCTGTATTATTGTTAATGTTGATTGTTACTAACAGGTACAATGTTAGAGTCACCAATAAACACACAAATCAATGAAGATTAAATTTCTTGTTTGCAGTTTATCCTATTCCTTTGTCCTCTAAAGAATTTATATAGGGCTTCCCTGGTGGCGCAGTGGTTGAGAATCTGCCTGCTAATGCAGGGGACATGGGTTTGAGCCCTGGTCTGGGAAGATCCCACATGCCACGGAGCAACTAGGCCCGTGAGCCACAATGACTGAGCCTGCGCGTCTGGAGCCTGTGCTCCACAACAAGAGAGGCCCGCACACCGCGATGAAGAGTGGCCCCCGCTCGCCGCAACTAGAGAAAGCCCTCGCACAGAAACGAAGACCCAACACAGGCAAAAATAAATAAATAAATAAATAAATAAAAAAGAGATCTCTCCACCCCATTGAAAAGTAGCAAAGACAAAAAAAAAAAAAAAGAATTTATGTAGTTTGTAAATGTGCTTAATGACATAAATATAAGAGAGGGAACAAATCTTAGTGATGATTCCAGCCATTATGATTCCACTGAGAAAAGCTTTGTCATGTTACTCAAGTATAGGAGTTCATATATTATTGTGGTTAAAGGTTTCATTGATATCGAAGCTCAAATAGGTAACTGGAATAGCAGTACTCTGAATTCCACTGTCAACCTTATCTAGCAATTAGGATCAATCTTGAATTTTTTTTGATAATTAATTTTCTTAGTATATATAGTCTTTTTTTAAACTATTCATAATGTTTGAGTTGTCACTCAAGTAGTTTGATTCAGATGTACAATATTTTGATCATGTTGATTTAACTTTTAGTTGCCATATTTTTACCCAAAGAGAGGTTAATCTTTGTCCTCAAGGAAGGCCTAATCTCAGGTGGATCATAATGGGTTCACAGGTAGTCACGAGGTAAAAAAATATTACCACAGCATTGCCAAGAGCTGATGTTAATGAAAGAACTACGCTAATTCATTAACCCCCTTCATTCTGAACTTCTGCATGGTCTTGGTGGCTTTAACAGAAGCGTCCCCTGTGGCAAATGGGTGTCTAGAATAGGTGTGAGAACAAGGAAGTGTTCTTGCCCAAAACAAGAAGGGCCCAAAGCAAACAGTAGACATAATGAGAATCAGTTCTCTTTTATGTTCCCTTTTTTGTTTTTGTTTGTTCTTCTAAAGGCTCTTTTTGAAGGGGGATTCCTGAGTACCTTTGTTCTATGTAGAAATCTGTGATCTTTCAGTTTATTCTTAACCCTTTGGGGCTAAGCCTACTAAGTCTGCTTAACTTAACACCTTACACTTCCCCTAATGCTCCTCATTTCAAGGTGTCTTTTTTTTTTAAGGTTATCTGGATTATATTTAGTGTTTTAGAACTTCATGACAACTTTGGTTATCTTCAGTAGCTTTATTTAATAACCATGATTGCACTAGAAAACCCAAATGATGCCTAAACCACAGTAGAACAATGTTAGTGACTGTGGTTGGGGCCACTGAGAATTTAGCTGACCAACATGTAACTTGAAAACTTGCTGCATGTGCCGTGTCTGACATAGGGTATTTCTTCTTGTCTTTTTCCCCCCGATCTGTAGGAGGCCCTCTTCATTGCTCGCTTCAGTCCTCCGAGCTGTGGTGTGCAGGTGAACAAGCTGTGGTACAAGCCTGTGGAGCAGTTCATCTTACCAGAGGTACAGGCTGTAGTAAAGAGACTCTGGTCCCAGTGCAGGCTGCTGTCGGCCTGAGTATGTGCTTCCAGAGGCAGACTCTGCATATTCTCCTGCCAGGACAGCCCTCCAGAGTGGTGGATGAGGCTACCAGCGGGGATGTACTAAGCTGTAGCACTCTGCATTCCTCCCTCCAGAGAGCTGTATCATGCCCCAAAAGTTCCAAACCGTACTTTGAAAAGCGTTGCATGTTACCATGGTTTATTTAGTGGAGTAGAGAACTGCATGAGTGCTCTAGTGACAAAGGATAGTAACAGGTGTGGTTGATAGGAAGACCAGGCACAGGTACCATTTGAGTAAATCAAATAGTTTGCTTATCTAAGGAATAGGGGGGTGGAGGGAAGTGCAGACAGGATAATGGCAAAGAGATCGGTCACATTTCTAAGATAAATAAAACTTCTCCAAGTAGTGGAAGATGTTTGAAAACATAACTCTTAGGTAGAGACCACCCCAGCTGCCAGGTGCCCTCATCAGCCCTGGAGTTAAGCCCAAATGTGGTTGTATTACACTGTGTATTACACAGTTGGACATGAACAGATTGTTCATCCATCAGCCTCAGCCTTTCCAGGCTATTGCAGTCTTGTCTGATTACATTTCTGAACAGCATGCTTTGGAACCACAGTGTAGGGGTCAGTTTCCCGGTCACCTCTGGCGGTCACTCTAGATGAGCTCTAGTTGACAGGTTCCCCTGGCGACATGAACGCTGAATTAAGATGTGGAAGCTGGATGATTGACCAGCCCTGCTGGCTAACCGGGAAACATCTTCCTACCACCAGGCGTGTGGGTTGCTGTTCACACTTATGCAACAGCAAAGTCACACATTTTATAAGGTGCTGTGGATCTTTGGAGATGAGTACAGGTAGTTAAACTTTACATGTTAATTCTGTGACTGTCAAAGGGAGCTCCTTTATTTCACCTATGGGAACCTCTGTTTAAAAGCATTTTACAGAAAAGCAAAACTAAAACATACTGGAAAAAATTTTCCAGTTTCTCAGTGTTATAAAAAAGACTGTAGTGAACATCCTTACACTCTGTTTTGTGTACATAACTGGTTATTTTCTTAGGATGAATTGTTGGTTCAAATTTCTACACATTTTTGAGGCAGATAATTTCTTTCTGGAGGACAGTTTAGCAGTTTGTATCAATTTGAATAATCATCAACATTATATGAGAATGCCTACCTATATGACCTTTTAAAATTTCATATATGAACTTTTTTCCTTGTTAAATGAAGTATGTACCATCAAAGGTATCTCTTACTCTTAATTAAAAGTAGTGGCTCAACTAAGTAGTATTGGCCAAGTGTTGGATCTCAGTTTTTGAAGGAAGCTACTCTTTGGTTTGTTTACTCATTGACTCAGAAAATATTTATTGAGAACTTAGTATATGCCAAGCCCTGGGGCTATTTGAGACATAGTACACAGATCCCTGCCCTTAAAGCAGCTTATGTCCAAGTGAGGCTAGAAGAGCCAGCACTGATGTTCTGCCTAACTTGCTGTGTCCCAGGCACAGCTGTAAGCAGATTTCCTGCACTGATTGGTCTGCTCCTTTAGGATTGAAGCAAGGCATCAATGAGAGTCCCGCCTTTCTACTGAGAACCAGCATGGGCGGAACGTCACTCAGACTTTGTGACTCCCAGGGGCGAGGAGTGGGGTTCTGAGGGGACCAGGAGCACTAGCATTGTGTTAGGTGCTCTCCAGGAAGGTCTGGAGCCTGCTGGAGGATTGATTTTCACAGACGGCTCACGCGGGTTGGCACGAAGAGGAAGGGAAAGGCTGCGCGCCTGGAAGGCAGCGTGGGGCGGCACGTTTGGGGGCAGGTGCCTGAGCAGCCGCCTGTGGGTGAGTTGAGTCCCTGCGCTGCCTCTCGGTGGCTCTGTGACCTGGAGCAAGCGCCTTCGCCTCACTGCGTCTCTTCCCTCCTTCGTAAGAGGCACGCAGTTCAGAGGGTTACGCTAGGGCATAAATGATTTCCCAGATGGAGAGCGTTTAGAACGTGCCGCCCCACGGTGAGCGTTCGGTGAATCAATGTGTGCTGGCCTCTTCACTGCTGGTCCTCCTCTGGACTTGGGGTTCCTGTTCTTCAAAAGCGGTGTCTCTCCCCCGGGCCGTTTGGCCCCAGGGCACACTTAGCAGTGTCTGGAGACAACCCGGTGTGGGGCAGCGCCGCATCTTGTGGGCAGAGGCCAGGGATGTCCGAACATCCCACATCGTACAGGACACGTCCCCACAGCAGAGAGTTATCTGGCCCCAGATGTCAGCGGTGCGCAGGTAGAGAAACTCTAAGAGGAGGGAGTCACAGCGTGGGGCAAGGAGAAAGAAGATAGGCTGTAATATTAACTTCAGGCTCATCACAGTCTTATGGGGCCTGCTCCATTGTCTTGGTCAGCCTCGTAGAAAGAATTACAGTTTTTGATGAGTCCACAAAAAACCATTACTTTCCCTTATAGAATGTCCTTGTCCTTAGGAAATACATGCTGAAGTCAAGGTGAAATGTATTTTTCAAGTGATTCAACAACAAAGAACAACAGAAAAGTATGTGTGTCTAGAGACAGAGATAAAGCACATGTGGCCAGGGACTTCCCTGGCGGCCCAGTGGTTAAGGCGCCACGCTGCCACTGCAGCGGGTGCAGGTTTGATCCCTGGTCGGGGAACTAAGACCCCGCCTGCTGTGCGGCACGGCCAAAAGGTTAAAAAAAAAAAAAAAAAGGCACATGTGGCCAAATGTTAACAGTTGGTGAGTCTAGGGGATTTGGGTAGTAATTTCAACTTTTGTAGGTTTGAAGCTTTTCAGAATAAAAATTAGGTTGGGGCAAGGAGCTGCCTTCCTTGCCAGTGTTCAGGATGGTATATATGGCAGTAGGTACTCAGGATGGGAAGGACTCAGCCAAGTCAGGTAGTGGCCGTTTTAGTTATTAAGACTTTTACTGGCTAAAGCCTTGTGATCTTTATTTCCCTTGACGCTTTCAGCTAAACTGGCTTTTGGTTTTTCATTACATCTGAATAACCTTTCTTCCTTTTATAAACACGCAGTTATTTAATAGTGTCTGCATCTGGGGGAGTAGGATTATGGATGATTTTTATTTTCTTATTTCTGTGTATCTATTTTCTAAATGTTCTGAAATAAATATATATTAGCTTTTATTAAAAGAAAAAATAAACTTTTAAAGATAACATATTCTTTCCTTTTACACAAAATCCTATTTTTGTTGAAAACCTGTTTAATTTTATATAGATACTCATTTTTGCTGCCTCAAGCCTAATTGGGCTTATTTGCACAGAAAAAATGATAGTGATGAATGGGTTTGCCTGCCTATCATCAGCAGAGAATGCCCGAAGAAAAACAGATCGTGGATCCCAGCTGCGGGGGAGAAGTGGTTGATTTGTTCATCATCGTATTCCTTCCACACTTCACAGTCGGCTAGAGTAACGTCAGCAGTATGGCTTGTCAGCTAGGCAGGGCTCTTGCACTGTTTTCGTCGTGTGACTCACTAAAGCATAAATCTCACTGGGGGTCACAAATTTAAATGGAGACTGCTGTGTGTTTCTTTTAAAATATTTACTTCTCTAATTTCGTATTTCTCTTAGTGCACCTGAAACCTGAAACTAATTTCAATAAAAAGACTATTTTCATTCAACCCGAGTCACCAGAGACAGTATTGTTAGCATCATGGGTATTTATACACTTATTTTTTATGAAAGTTGAAATTCTTTAGAGGTAGTCATTTCTCCAATCCACAAGAAATCGTTAACAGTTACAGGCACGAAAGTACTGTGTATGTGTAAGCTACTCTGTTGGTTTGGATGACGAGTTAGAAATAGGACACAGAAGAATGGACAGCAGGGGTCGCACATATAGCTCACTTACGTTATGGGTGAGAGGACTTCTGAGAGCTCATTTTTCCAACCTATACCGTGCTGTTCTTTCCTGCCTTTTAATTTGGTTTTATGATTTTAGCAGGGACTTGCCATAAACAAGCTGTTTCGCATCTGCAGGGATTCCTAGCTTTGTGATTACTTTGTATGAGAGTAGAAAGTAGGCATGTGAGAGAAGTGGGGAATAGAAATTTAACTGTGACATGGAGCAGGTACGGGGAGGTGGAGAAGGTAGAGCTCCTCCCTCCTCTCATAGCAAAACAACTGGTTATCAGTTGAGTGAATAAAAAAGCAGGATCACTTTTTCTGGTAATTACTCAGTTTAGTCAACATTGTTGATGTTATTATCACAACCCAGTCAAACAAAATGGAGTTGGGTGCCGGGCAGAGTCAGGTGCCAAGTGTCAGTTGAATGGACTGGACAGAGAATTACTTGATTTGTCATCGTATTTGCCAGATTTGTAGTTTCAAAGTGAAGCTTTTTTGCGGTCACTATAGCTTTTACTTTGGTATGGTCCATTTGGAAGTATAATTGCAAAGATTCCCAGTGACCTAACTGCCACCTCCAGGGGACACTTACCTGGAGTCCTGACCCTAGTTGACTGCAGTTTTCTCTTAGCTTATATGACATGCATTCTTCTGGTTCAGCTTAATCTGGCTCAGTCCTTCTTCCCAGTACATAACTTCATTATCTCCTCTTCCATTTTCCCCTTAAACGTTAATCATTAGGATCTGAAACCCAAACTTCTGTTTATTTTACTCATTCTTCCTAGACAGTTTCATCTATTACCACCTGTTTACTGCAGCCCAGATTTCTTATGAACTCCATACACACTTCAGCCACCTACTGAACTCCTCCACTTGGAATGTCCCCTGGGCGTTCTATGGTGATAGCATCTCCAGCCCACCCCTTCTCATCTCCTCCTGTATTTTCAGTGTTGGGTCATAGTATCTCCTTTTTCTCAGGCACCCAAACCAGAATCGTGGGCTTTAATCCTCAATTCTCATATCCAAGCACTCACTAAGTCCTATCAATTCTTTCTCCTAAACTTATTTGGTATCAGTCCTTCCAAACTTTATCACTATTAAAGTTTTGGAAGAAAGTAAAGTATCCCAAGGGGAAGAGGTCGTTGTTGCCAGGAGAAAGACACATGATTAACCCAAAGCAGCCTCACACAGTCAACGGTCTAGGACTTAGCTTTCGGGTCCTAATGCTGACCTTGCGGAGTGTATAAACCAGAATGTGTATTGATTCATGTTCGATGGGTGTTAGCTCATTAGAGTGGTTTGAATTCTTGCGGCCAATAGCTAGGAACCTCCTTCCTGATATTTCAAGGCACCTAAAAAACAATCTGAACTGTATTTGGTTTGGGCATTGAATTTGATTACAGCAGTGGGAGGTGGGTGTTTTTGAGAGCTGTCTCATTCAGGTAGGATGTGACCAGAGTGCTTTATATCTTCCAATTATTCTGTCTCCCCTTAGACATTGCTACTTGTTGCCAAAATTCTCTCTTAGACCAGCTTTCCTATAGTGTTTTAAGGGATTGGTTTTACTAATTAAGCTTCAACCTTAGAGCTCTTCCCAGTTATTGGAAACATTGTTTTTTGTTTTTGTTTTTTTTTTTAAAGGAATTCCTTTATTTTTATTTTTTATTTATTTATTTATTTATTTTCGGCGTGTTGGGTCTTCGTTTCTGTGCAAGGGCTTTCTCTAGTTGCGGCAAGCAGGGGCCACTCTTCATCGCGGTGCGCGGGCCTCTCACTATCGCGGCCTCTCTTGTTGCGGAGCACAGGCTCCAGACGCGCAGGCTCAGTAGTTGTGGCTCACGGGCCTAGTTGTTCCGCGGCATGTGGGATCTTCCCAGACCAGGGCTCGAACCCGTGTCCCCTGCGTTGGCAGGCAGATTCTCAACCACTGCACCACCAGGGAAGCCCCATTGTTTCTTTTACTATAAGAATTTAATTAGTTCAACTCAGAGGGCAGTCTCTTTAAATTTATTTATTTATTTAATTGAGATATAATTGACATACAACATTATATTAGCTTCAGGTATACAATAAAATGATTCAATATATGTATTTGTTGCAAAATGATCAACACAAGTCTAGTTAATATCCATCACCAGACATAGTTACAAATCTTTCTTATGATGAGAACTTTTAAGATCTACTCTCTTAGGGGCTTCCCTGATGGCGCAGTAGTTAAGAATCCGCCTGCCAGTGCAGGGGACACGGGTTCGAGCCCTGGTCCGGGAAGATCCCACATGCCACGGAGCAGCTGAGCCCACGAGCCACAACTACTGATCCCACGTGCCACAAGTACTGAAGCCCACGTGCCACAACTACTGAAGCCCGCTCCGCAACAAGAGAAGCCACTGCAATGAGAAGCCTGCACACCGCAAAGAAGAGTAGCCCCCCTCTCACCACAACTAGAGAAAGCCCGCGTGCAGCAATGAAGACCCAATGTAGCCAAAAATAAAAATATAAATAAATTTATTAAAAAAGAAAAATCTACTCTCTTAGCAACTTTCAAATATACAATACAGTATTATTAACTACAGTCACCAGGCTGTACATTACATCCCCAAGACTTATTTTTTGTAAGTGGAAGTTTGTACCTTTCGATCACCTTCACTCGTTTTAGCCACCTCCCACCACCCACCTCTAGCAACCACCCATCTGTTCTCTGTATCTATGAATTCAGTTCTTTTTGTTTATTTTAGATAAGTGAGATCCTTATGGTATTTGTCTTTTTCTGTCTGACTTATTTCACTTAGTGTAATGCCCTTGGGGTTCATTCGTGTTGTCACAAATGGCAAGATTTCATTCTTTTTAATGGCTAGTAATATTCCATTGTATATAGATACCATATTTTCTTTATCCATTCATTCATTGACGGACGCTTAGGTTGCTTACATGTCTTGGCTATTGTAAATAATGCTGCAGGGAGCATGCATATATCTCTTCGAGTTAGTGTTTTCATTTCCTTTGGATGAGTACCCAGAAGTGGAATTGCTGGATCATATGCTAGTTCTATTTTTAATTTTTTGAGGAACCTCCAAACTTTTTTCTATAGTGGCTGCCTCAGTTTACATTCTCATCAACAGTGCACAAGGATTCCCTTTTCTACACATCCTCGCCAACACTTGTTATTTCTTGTCTTTTCAGTACTAGCTCTTCTAACATATATGAGGCAATATCTCATTGTGGTTTTGATTTGCATTTCCCTTATGATTAGTGATGTTGAGCATCTTTTCATGTACCTGTTCACCACCTGTATGTCTTCCTTAGGAAAATGTCTATTCAGATACTCTGCCCATTTTTTAAAACCAGCTTCTTTGGCTTTTTGCTGTTAAGTTGGTTGAGTTCTTTATATATTTTGGATATTAACTCTTTATCAGATACATGATTTTGCAAATATTTTCTCTCTTTTAGTAGGTTGCCTTTTCATTTTGTTGATAGTTTCCCTTGTTTGCTGTAGTCCTACTTGTTTAGTTTTGCTTTTGTTGCCTTTGCTTTTGGTATCAAATCCAAAATATCATACCCCGAGACGGATGTCAAGTATCTTACCACCTATGTTTTCTTACAGGAGTTTCCTGGTGTCAGGTCTTATGTTCAAGTTTTTTAACACATTTGAGTTGATTTTTGTGTATGGCATAATTTAGTGGTCCAGTTTCGTTAATGTTAAGCACGTGGCTGTCCAGTTTTCCCAACACCATTTGTGGAAGAGACTGTCCTTTCCCTGTTGTATATTCTTGGCCCCTTTGTTGTGAATTAATTGACCACATATGCATGGGTTTATTTCGGGGCTTCTGTTCCACTGATCTATGTGTGTGTTTTTTTTGCCAACACCATATTGTTTTGATTACTATAGCTTTGTAATATAGTTTGAAATCAGGAAGCATGATGCTTCCCACTTTGTTCTTCTCTCTCTAGATTGCTTTGGCTATTTGGGATCTTTAATGATTCCATACAAATTTTAGGATTGTTTGTTCTATTTCCGTGAGAAATGCCATTGGTATTTTGATAGGGATTGCACTGAATCTGTAGATTGCTTTGTGTAATATGGACATTTTAACAAGTTTTAATTCTTCCAATCCATGATCATGGAATATCTTTCCATTTATTTGTGAATGGATAAAGAAGATGTGGCACATATATATAATGGAATATTAATCAGCCATAAAAAGAAACAAAATTGAGTTATTTGTAGTGAGGTGGATGGACCTAGAATCTGTCATACAGAGTGAAGTAAGTCAGAAAGAGAAAAACAAATACTGTATGATAACATATATATATGGAATCTAAAAAAAAAAAAGGTTTTGAAGGACCTAGGGGCAGGACAGGAATAAAGATGCAGACGTAGAGAATGGACTTGAGGACACAGGGAGGGGGAAGGGTAAGCTGGGACGAAGTGAGAGAGTGGCATGGACTTATATATACTACCAAATGTAAAATAGATAGCTAGTGGGAAGCAGCCAATAGCACAGGGAGATCAGCTCGGTGCTTTGTGTCCACCTAGAGGGTGGGATAGGGAGGGTGGGAGGGAGACGCAAGAGGGAGGAGATAGGGTGATATATGTATATGTATAGCTGATTCACTTTGTTATAAAGCAGAAACTAACACACCATTGTAAAGCACTTATACTCCAATAAAGATGTTAAAAATAAATAAAATTAAATTTAAAAAAATTCTGAAAGAACATTCTTAGTATATAAAATATACAGTATTAAGATAATTTATTAAAAGCTTACACAGATTAATAAGAAAAATATAAAACTCAGTAGCTAAATGGCAAAGAAGCATGACAAGGCAATTCCCAGAAGAGACTATAATTCATAAACATCATTAGAAATCAAAAGAAACACCAATTAAATGAGGAACCGTTTCTTTAAATCTACTAAATTAGCTTAACTTCTTTTACTAATATCCCATACTGGGAAGAGGACAATGCAACTGGCATTCTCATAAACTGCTAATGACCCTACAGGTAGAATTTTTTTAAATTTAATTTATTTATTTAATTTATTTATTTTGGGCTGCACTGGGTCTTTGTTGCTGCGCACGGGCTTTCTCTTGTTGCGGCGAGCAGGGGCTACTCTTCGTTGTGGTGCATGGGCTTCTCCTTGCGGTGGTTTCTCTTGTCACGGAGCATGGGCTCTAGGCACGCGGGCTTCAGTAGTTGTGGCACGTGGGCTCAGTAGTTGTGGCTCACGGGCTCTAGAGCGCAGGCTCAGTAGTTGTGGCGCACGGGCTTAGTTGCTCTGCGGCATGTGGGATCTTCCCGGACCAGGGCTCGAACCCGTGTCCCCTGCATTGGCAGGCGGATTCTTAACCACTGCGCCACCAAGGAAGCCCTAGAATTTGTTTTTGAAAAGCAGTTTGGCAGTGTGTACCAAAATCCATATAAAGTATCTGTATTCCTGTCCCAGTAATTTCACCTCTGGGAATTTATTTTAAATAAAAAACAAAGTATTGGGGAAAAATAAACATTTACACCAAAACACGCCTCACATTATTTTAGTAGCTATTTGGTAGTATCCAGATGTCCAACGGTAGGGAGATGTCTGAGTGAATCAGGATGCATTCACTCAGCAGTATTGCTACAAGTACTTGAAAAAGAGCAGTTGTAACAGCGGCAGTCGCATAAGGAAATGCCTTTGATGCAATGGGAAATGACAGCAGCATGTAAAACTGTCTATAAGGTCTTTGTAAGTGTTGTTTTAGATGTGCTCTAAGATATACACCAAAATGTTAGCATTGGTGTCTTAGTGGGCAGTAAAAGTTTTAACCAATGTGTCTTAGAAAAAATAAACTCTTCTCTAGAAACTTACTTAAAACTTAAATGACAGCAATAAAGAAACCGACTCACTGTTCATCTTTCCACAAAAGAGCTTTGAAGGTACAATCGTGTGGGAGAGCCAAGACCTCCAAGGCCTTGTGTCAAGAAATCTCCACAAAGTGACAGTCAATGATGGGGGAGGAGTTCTCAGAGTCATAACAGTAAGTCATTCATTTTTTAAAGGTTGTTTAGCACACCTTAGCATTTTTTAATATGTAAAAGTGTTTTTAAGTTTACTTTTACATTAACTCATGGCACAATGAATCTTATTATTTTAGAACATATACACTAGAAAATGTTGAGTCACCATAGTAAAGATGAAAAACTCAAATGTTCTATGATTTTGTAACTTCAACTTTAGTAAATATATAGTTTTGCCTTAAGTCTAGTGCATTTTAGAAAGTGCGATGTTTATTTCTTCATAGTTTTTAAGTTAACGTTCTTTTAAGTTCACTTACTCTATAGTATTCAGAATATTCACTATCTCACTTTGATAGTATGATGTCAGTTACAATACTATAGATAAAAGTATTAGAAAGTAAGGTTGAGTATTCACTTTCATTTATGTTGTTGGGATTTGTGACTTTTTTCATTTACCAAATTTTCTTAAAATTTGAAAGTTTGACAATAAATTTCTCAAAGTGTAGGATGAAAAAGAAGGTGTAGGCAAACTTAAAATGGTGAACTTTAAGTAAATAAGTGGTATATGTGCTGATGTCAGAATTGTTCTCCTTGATGCTCTGATCTAATGATTAGGAAAGCACTTGGCATTTAAGGTCACAAGCTTAGTACATTCCATTAAATATTAACCTTATTCACGTAAATTAATCCCTGAATTTGAAATGAAAATCATGTGGTTTGTTATTACACGTTCAGAAACCATTTACTGCACAGTTGTGAGCCAGGCACAGTCATGGGCAAAATAGGCCCATTACTGGCCCACAGTGGAATTTATAGTCCAGTGAGGGGAAAAGACGCTAGACAGATAGACCCACAAATTCATGTGTAATTACAACCTTAGCCTTGTAGGCCATGTATCAGATTTCATCCTTGATTCTGAAAAGTCCTTTATTTAAGATACAGTGTTTTACGGATTTATAGTTTTTTTTCTTTCCTTATTTTCAAAGCAAGTGCCTTTAATATGTTGCCTCCTTTTCTGTGTATGAAACTTAAAAATATCCAAAACATGCCAGAATTCTGTACTGCTCAGTTGGTTGCACAAAAGGAAATCAGTTTACTTCTGAATTGAGGGCTAGATTTAAATGTAAAGACTCAAGTGATCTGCTCTGGGGGTGAATATGGTTGTGGAGGGCATTGATGGCTTAAACACTCCGCCAACCTAAAAAAAAGTCAGATAACTTAGTAGCCTATTCTAAGAAACCCGTGTAGAGCTGGACGTTTTCCTAAGTCTTGCTGCCTTGCCAGCAAGTAATCATGTCAGAAAAATTTTAAAGACAAAATAAAAGCCAAGCTGTGACCTTTTAGACAGAAGTTTATAAACATAAAGTACTGTTAAGTACTAAACAAGCCAAAACAGTATAGATTGTACAATTTAAAAAAAAGAGTGTGCAATCTTTTGTAGACGTACAAGGTTGGAATCTGTAGCGCTCACCTTTAGAGATTTCCTCCACATTCAGCTACAAACCATATTCTGAATTGAATGGCGATTTTCCCACCATCACTGCAGGACACTCTCTACTGGCCTTATTAAAACATTGCTTTGTACAGGGACAGCTCTGCTAGAAGGATCTGTTCAAAGAGGACTAGCCAGGCAGTAAGCCCTCTTGACCACCCATCAAGAAGAAACGCTGTAAACATGCTGAGGCGTGGCTGTGACAGTCCCATCCAGCCCGCAGCAGCTGGATCGCTGGTAGGGTGTTAAGTTGGGGTGGAACACACAGAGGTGAGGCCCTCACTTTGAGTAAGGGCCTGGGGTAACCTGTGAGGTAGAAGAGGTAAATCTCGTAATAACCAAAGATGCTCCACACCTTAGCGGCAGAGGGGACTGTCGTTGGCTGTTGGTGCAGTGGGCACCTTCAGCAACATCAGTCGTCAGTACGGCTCGGGCTGAACTGTTTGCTTAGAGGGCTTGTCTCTGCGTGGCAGCTGTCACTTTGAAATGTGCTCGGGTGTATTTGCACTCACGGGCATTTTCAATTTCCACGAAATCAGAGGTGGTTATAATTTTTTTTAAGTGGTGGAGTTCGGATGTAAAATAAAATTGGTCTTGGTAATAGTGTTGGTAGCAAGTTCAGAATATGTGATTCTATGTAGGCTGGAATTCTGAACACTAATCCGTAGATTACTGTGTGTACCTGATCTTGGACATTGGAATTAGACGACAAAACTAGAATGCTGATGTCATCCTGATAGCGTAAGTCTAGTGCATCAGCATCTTATGTGCTGTGGCGTCACATTATGAATTGTGCCAAATCAGTTTTCAAATATAAGAAATGTATTTTTAGTAATAAAACACCAAGCACTTCTATTCTGGTTTCTTTCAGACTGGGGAGGGTGCCTTGCCTCATGAATTCATGGAAGGTGTGGAGGGAGTTGCAGGTGGCTTTCTTTATACTATTCAGGGTAAGTCAACTGGTTAAAAGTTGAAAAACATACTGAATCTCGCCTACCTTCATACTTTTGACATCAAAGGTAATTTTTTTTTTTTTGGTCATTAAAAATAGTAGCTCTATTGCTACATAATTCACATACCGTATACTTTACCCTTTTAAAGTATTTGATTCAATGGCTTTCAATATATTCAGAGTTCTGCAACCCTCTCCACCACCCCAAAAAGAAGTGGCTGTGTTTGTCTTCTTGAGTGATGCTCCTGAAAATATCCACATCAGTGAATTCCTGTATCAGTGATCTCTAAGCAAAGCTATTGTTGATGCGGTTGCTCTTGGTCACTTGTCCTGATCATCACTTACGGAGCAAAGGTGCCCAGTAGTGCATCATCTGGCTTCTCAAAGCTCTGCAGATCATGGATTCCTATAAAAGAATTAGGACACAGCTTCCCTGAAGGCACACAGTGACTTGGGGAGAGCAGAGGCCGTATTCTGAGAGGCAGGTCTTCAGGGGTCTTCCTTAATAGTGCATGGTTGAGGATGGGGCAGACCCCTCTGTTTGAGGCCACTACAGGTAGTTTGAAGATGTGAATGGGCTGTGGCTTTTTTCAATTTCTAGCATCTTTATTTATACAGTGTTTCCTCATAGAAGCATTTCTATTCTTACATCACCCCTAAGGGTAGGCTGGAATAGGTACATAGGTTTTACCCACAAACCTGCCATTAAAAATAGAGATTTAAAATTTACGGATCCTTAATTTTAGTCCAGAGATTTTTCATAAAACTGTGAGACCACTCTGCTAGGGAAGGTATGGACTTAGCTCACAGAGGCTAATGGCTCAGCCCTGGGAAGGACTCAGATCGGGAGGTCAGGCCAGTTTCGTAAAACAGCTCACACTGGGGGGCCGGGTACAGGTGTTACACACCATCTGACTTCATGTCTAGCGACTTCCTTTCTTTTGCCAGTTAATTCATGTATGTACCATCAAGAGTCTTTAAAAACTTGAGGGGCCCTTGAGACTTCTGGCACTAAACTGTTTTACAGGGAGCAACTACTGTACCCTAAACAACTGTTTGTCTTAAGTTTTCTCTCACTGAGGCTAAAGGATTAAGGTTTGGCTGAGGAAAATTCCTTTCAAACAAGAGAGAAATAACTCAAGTGTTAGGCTAAAGGAATTAAAATGAATAGATTTTTCTTCTCATGTACTGGATATATCTGAAAATCTGACTATAATTTTTTAAAATCTGAGGATCTACGTGCTGTTCAGAAGAATCACATGGTACACAAATTCTCAAATTTTGTTGGGCATTAGCATCTCTGGCTGGGCCCTACCTCAAGCCTACAGAGTTAAAAATCTTCAGGATTGGAGCTCAGATACCTGTATTTTAATAAGCTCCCTAGATGGGTTTGATGCCTCCAAAGTCTGAGAGGCCGTAAACCACATGATTCTTGTAAATGGCACCTAGACAGATGATCAGATTTAAAACACACACATAGGGGCTTCCCTGGTGGTGCAGTGGTTAAGAATCCGCCTGCCAGTGCAGGGGACACGGGTTCGAGCCCTGGTCCGGGAAGATCACACATGCCGCAGAGCAGCTAAGCCCGTGAGCCACAACTACTGAGCCCACGTGCCACAGGTATTGAAGCCCACGCACCTAGAGCCCATGCTCCGCAACAAGAGAAGCCACCGCAATGAGAAGCCCGCACACTGCAATGAAGAGTAGCCCCTGCTTGCCACAACTAGAGAAAGCCCGCACAGCAATGGAAGACCCAACACAGCCAAAAAAAACCCAACACACACACAGATATATTACTTTATTACTTTATACTCATATTTTTCAGATATATGCAGAATAAACCAACATGTACAATTTGTTAATGAAAAAGCCTGTATTTCTGCTCTTGTTATCATCCATTCCTATTGCTGCAATTTTATAACACTTTCACTTTCGTTCAAGTGTTAAATTGTGTATATTTATCCTTATCTTTAAAGTGAAAGGACGTTAGAGGAGAGCTTAAGAGTTGAAAGGGACCCGAGGTCATTTAGGCCTGTGCTTTTTTTTTTTTTTTTTTTTTTAATAAGTCTAGTTAACATCCATGACTATACATAATTACACATTTTTTCTCGTGATAACAACTTTTTTAATTAATTTATTTATGGCTGTGTTGGGTCTTGGTTTCCGTGCGAGGGCTTTCTCTAGTTGCGGCAAGCGGGGGCCACTCTTCATCGCGGTGCGCGGGCCTCTCATTATCGCGGCCTCTCTTGTTGTGGAGCACAGGCTCCAGACACGCAGGCTCAGCAATTGTGGCTCACGGGCCCAGTTGCTCCGCGGCACGTGGGATCCTCCCAGACCAGGGCTCGAACCCGTGTCCCCTGCATCGGCAGGCAGATTCTCAACCACTGCGCCGCCAGGGAAGCCCTAGGCCTGTGTTTTTCAAAGGGTTGTTTGTGGTCCACCTGCATCAAAGTTACAGGAAGTCACAGGTTAGAAATACAGATTCCTGGGCTCTACCCCCAGACCCGCTGGATCTTTAGGCTTGGGGCCTAGGAATCTGTATTTCAGTAGGCATTCCTGAGAACCAGAGACTTAGTCCAACTCCTCCTTTTACAGATGAGAATGCTGAGGCCCAGAAACGCGTGACTCGTCCAGTGCCTCACCGACAGGGGCAGAGGTAGAAATCAGACACAGGCCCTCGGCCCTCACACCCAGTCTTGCTGTTCAGTCACGGAGAGCGGACGGCTGGGTTACATCTCAGTTTCTCTCCCCCACCCCTCAGCCACTCACTCGCGTAGTTTTCAGAAATTTTCTAATTTGAGACAGCTGAGAAAATCCTGCGCTAGTGATAGGATTGCTGCCATATTTGAGGACAGTCCCTGCACAGATGTGACAAACGATCCATGAGCTTGTGAGGTGGTAATTAAAATGTCTTCTAAGCACATTGGTCATAAGTTTTATTATAAAATATCATAAATAAGCCAAAAATAGAGTGCTATAAGAAACACCCATGTACTTGTTGCTCAGAATTAACAGATGTTTGCATTTTGTCATATTTGCTTCCTTTCTTTGTTTTCAGAGAAATAAGGCGTTACAGATACAGTTGAAGCCCCTTCCCTCCCAGTACTTCCTACCCCCTGTTCCTCTCCCTTCCCCTTGGACAGGAGACCACTGTCCTGAAACTCATGTGTACGCTTCCCATTCTTATTTTTCTACTTTCTACTACATGCATGTGTATACAACTTTTAATAACATACAGTTTTGATTAAAGTATTTTATAATTTATACCTGTGGTATCACATTGTATATATCAGTTGGCAAGATACTTTTTCTCACTCAGCATTATTTTTTAGTGCCATTCCTCTTAACATCCAAGATCAGGTTAATTTTTTTTTAAATTTATTTTATTGAAGTATAGTTGATTTACAATGTTGTTAGTTTCTACTGTACAGCAAACCAATTCAGTTTTATATATATATACATATATACACACACACACACACATTCTTTTTCCCATTCCTTTCCATTATGGTTCATCACAGGATATTGAATATAGTTCTCTGTGCTGTACAGTAGGGCCTTGTTGTTTATCCATCCTATAGATAATAGTTCGCATCTGCTAATCCCAAACTCCCAATCCATCCCTCCCCACCCCCCAGCCCTGGCAACCACAAGTCTGTTTGTTCTCTGTGTCTGTGAATCTGTTTCTGTTCTGTAGATGAGTTCATTTGTGTCATATTTTAGATTCCACATATAAGTGATACATCATATGGTATTTGCCTTTCTCTGATTTACTTAATATGATCATCTCTAGTTCCATGTTGCTGCAAATGGCATTTCATTCTTTTTTATGGCTAATATTCCTGTGTGTGTGTGTGTGTGTACACACACACCACATCTTCTTTATCCATTCATCTGTTGATGGACATTTAGGTCGTTTGCACGTCTTGGCTATTGTAAATAGTGCTGCTATGCAGGTTAATTTTTTTAACTGCTGTATTCCATTATGTGAATATACCACAGTTTAACCATTCTCCTCTTGGTGGGTATTGAGCCTGGTTCAATTTTTTCAGTCACAAACAATGCTGCCATAAATACCCTTGTGAATGTGTAAAATAATGTCTCTGGGGATGCATACAAGTGGACTTAGCGAGTCAAACAGTCCGCACAGCTTCAGCCTAACTAGGTATTGCTGAATTGCTCCCCGCAGTGAGTGTATCCCTTTATTCTCCACCAGCAATGTGTGGGAGTTCCCATTTCCCTACCTCAGAGTTCCTAACAACTGTGTTCTGTTAGGTTACCTTGGGAGGAGGGTTAATGCAATAATGTTACAAGTTCTGGGTCTTAAGTTTGCAATAGCCTTTTTCTTCAGCTCTCTTTTCCTTCTTAGAAGGTGATGCTCTCTTAAAAAATCTTCATTCTCGCCCTCGAAGACTTCTTGATCATATAAGCAATCTGCACGAGGAGGATGCCTTACTGAAGGAGGAAAGCAGCCTCTATGATGATATTGTGTTTGTGGATGTTGTTGACACTTACCGAAATGTTCCTGCAAAATTATTGAACTTCTATAAATGGTAGGTTTTAAAAATGTTGGGTAGGTATTATTTTTCTTTTGATGTAGAAACAATTTATCGACATCAAACCACTGAGATTTTTAAAAAAACAAACCTAAGAGCACTGTGCACCTGGGACGTGATCTGTTGTACCCTGGTTCTTTGTGAGGACTGATCTTCTAAAATGCTGCTGCTTTATTATTTCGATGAGCTGATCCATAATGTGAACGCTATTAATGTATCAAAAACAAACAAGGCAAAAGTTGATTCACTCTGAGTCATGCCTACTTACATAGCTGTCTTGAGCCAACATTAGGTGAAAATCAGTGAGTTTGAAAATGGCCTATCTTCAGGCATTTTCATACCCACCCACCTATATCCCCCATTTACACCCAGGTTACTGATCTGAATTCCATTCAGCTGAACATCCACATTGTATTTCCTTTCTCTCCTCCAATCCATTTAAAAACTACCTGCCCTAATTCCAGAAGCTTTAATAAGATGAAATTCAGCAACCCTTATAGTCTACCATATTGTTAACTTCCCAGACCCTCCAGTATTTCTTGGATCTTGGTTGTAACTCCTACTTTTATTATAATAACACCACCAATAATAATATACTATAACAGTGACTCTTCTTAATTGAATACATGTAGTTGTTAATATTATTGTTACTCTAGGGTCCCATAACTTGCTGTGAGCCCCGTGATACTGTCTACCCTGACTGTAGAACTGAAACCTTCTCTCTCTTTCTGTCTAGACCAAACCCATAAAGTATATTCACGTCTTTGTCTTTTCTTTTTTAAAACTTTATCAGGGAACTTGTTGCTCGGTGAGCCCCCAAGTCTGTCCCTTCTTCTCTGTTTTGCCCTGAGCAGAATGGGAAATCATCAATCCTTTATGGATATAGTTCCCTGGTCCTGAGGGGTAGACAGTTTAGCTTATGGGCGGTAGTTTCATAGCTGGGGCAAGTCAGTGTAATTCTGGAGTCATCTTGTGGGTAGAGGGCAGATATAAATGTGAGCTGGAAATGTGGGTATGCCTAGAATACCAGGATTAAGTTTGACAGCTGTAGTAAGAGAAAGAACCTTCTTTTAGCTCAAGGTCACCAGTGGGGTTCCTGTTATGGGTCGGCCAAGGCAAGGGCGAGGGTGTAAAGAGGTGGAGTGGGAATGGGGGTCCAGGCAGTGGGAGGTCAGGACTGCCGAGTTCTAGGGCTTTCTATAAGGGAGCTGACTCCCAGTTGTGGAAGTTCAATTTGGTCTAATTACTACCTTCAGTTTAAGTTTTGTCTCTTCTACTACTTGCGTATCTCTGTGATCTTGGCCTCTCTCCGTAGTCTCTCTGCCACTGTCTGTTCTGGGCCATCATGTGCACCTGGAACACTGCAGTGACCTGACAGGCTGTACGTCTGGGCCCGCTTCCCAGTAGCCCATCCCCCCATCTACCCTCCACATCGTAAATGACATCTTTATTTTTCATTCATCTTTATTCAGGTGATCCATCAGTGACCTCGGTGTCCTTTATCATAAAAGTTTATTTCTAATTAGCAAATATTATGTATGGCCTATGCTATTAACTAGAAATGAACTTTAGAAACGTAGGGTTATGCTTTTTGTTGTGGACCCATTGTTAAATTCACCATTTTGTGGCCTAATGAAACTTTCTCCAGATTTCTTTAATTCAAATTTCTGTCTTCTGACTGGTTCCCTCGCAAGCTCTGGGTAAAAGAGGTACAGGGATTGGCAGTGTGAAATCAAAGAGTCAATTTTGTCTCTAGTTGCCATTATATATTTTTTAATGTCTAGATAAATGAAATCACCCTCTTGTGCCTTCCAGAAGGTCATCTGTAATAGCTGAATTACTGGAAATCGTTTCCAAGGGAAAATGTATTTCAGTGTTATAACTCAGCATTTTAAACACTGTAAAATACCTGAGTGTACTATCAATAGCAGCATGGAACACATTCTGTTGTATGACAGTGTTCTGTTTGAGAGGCCAGTTATGGCATCTGTCCCCTCATCTGCGTGGCCCTCTCATTAAGAACGCAAGGGGCAAGGTTCAGGTGCTTAATAGGCATGCTGGCCTGACCTGGGCAAGGCCTGAGAAGCACTTGTTTGATTATATATTCTACTTAAGCCAGATCTTTTTTTCATTGTATTCTTATACCTTTTAAAATTGGCGTGGCACCTCTCTGTTACACCCGTTTGTTAATATTAAGTGAGGATTGTAGCTGGCAGCAGCAATGTTCTGTTAGAGCAGATGCTCCCAGTATTGGATGGATAAAAGCTGGACAAGCATACAGATAGGACAGGGCCAGTTTTCATTAAGATGATGTCAGCAGTGTCACCACATTGGTGTTGCTTTGTTTCCTCGTATGGACGCCCTGACTTTCATATCCCCCCCCCCCTTTCGCCAACAGGACTGTGGAAACAACCAGCTTTGATCTGTTGCTAAAGACGGATGACGACTGTTACATAGACTTGGAAGCTGTATTTAATAGAATCGCCCTTAAGAATCTGGATGGGCCTAATTTTTGGTGGGGAAAGTAAGTTAAACATTGTTAAGCCATTGGCGTTCATTTCATGTACTGAGCAAATGTTAATTTAGAATGAAATATAAAAGTCATTTATCGTAAGAAAAATGTGGTTGAGATAGGAAATTTCCCTCTTAGGCCCCTGGGTCACTATATTTTATTAATCTACAATTAAAGGGGAAAAAACTCTCTTAAATGGAAAACCTCAGACTAATGTAATGGAGGGAAAATGATGTGGCTTTTATCCTCATGCCCTACATATTAAGTGCTACTCAAATTAGAAGCTGCTGTACATTAGAATAAATTTGTGACACATTTCTGAAACCATTTTCTGTCTTTAGGAATGCAGTAGGGATTGGTGATTTATTTTTCATTTATTTAAACTCCACAAATACAACTTGGAGAGAATTTAACATATCAGTCTTTTATATAAAACACCACTAGATAAATAATTCCTGTCCTTAGACGAAAACAATAATCTCTCATTCTTCTTTCCTTCTACAGCTTATTCCTTTGTAGTGATAATTAAGGACTCAAGCTTAACTAGTGGTAGGCTATGTGTCAGAGCAACACAAAGAAGCCGACTCATGTTGCATGTCAGTTTCAGATTGAATTGGGCCGTTGACCGAACCGGGAAGTGGCAGGAGCTGGAGTACCCCAGTCCTGCTTATCCCGCCTTCGCGTGCGGCTCAGGGTATGTCATCACCAGGGACATCGTCCACTGGCTGGCTGGCAACTCGGGGAGATTAAAGACCTACCAGGTAATTAAGGATTTCTGACCTAAGAGTACACTCACCAAACAAGCTTTATCCCACTCAGTATTCCATCATTAAAAGCACAGCCAGCTGATCTTGGGGAGAGGCATGTTATTCATTCTAGACAGGAGTCAGCCCTCAAAGGTTAGGGATGTACTCCTATCCCTCAAATCTTGGCTCTAAGTTCTATTCCTAAATCTTTGAGCCTTCTGTTATGTTTTCAGCCTATATTTAAAGGTATAGTCCCTAAAGGAATGTAAAGATTTATATTCATAAGAAGGAAGACTAAGCAAGCTTAAGACTAAGCTTGCTTTTTTGCTGATTGCGAGATAGCAAATAAATAAATAAAACTCTGCCTGGTTCTTAGATCCAGTGCATCTTTCCTACCGTTAGTGCTGGAAGTTTAGGGTCCACGAGAAGAGGGGCTGGCTGCTTACTTAGTGTGTATAGTCAGACTTCAGTGTGGTGTGTGTGTTTCATGTTAATGGCAGGTAGCTTTTACTTTGTGTATCAGTGTTACAATACATCCTCAGCACTGCATATTAGAATAATCACAAAACAAAGAAGTAGAAAGCTTACTTACGGGAATGGGTGTGGCATTGTCTTTATAGATGAAAAGCATTTAAATGTTTACATTTAAACTTCACGGGGCCTGTGCAGGGTGAAGATGTAAGCATGGGCATTTGGATGGCAGCTATAGGACCTAAAAGATACCAGGTAAGCAAGCCTGAGTGGGGCTGGCCCCGGGGTTCTGAGGGGTTCAGCGAGGTTTCTCTGTCAAACCTTGGGCAGAACAGTGAATGGAAGGTCTTCTGGCATCGTCACTGTGCTCTTGATCTAATTCACAATAATCTGCCTCGATCTCATACAATATTTTTCTGAGTCTAAACCAAAAGGAAGTGTTTTGAATGGAAGTTCTCCTACTCACAATGAATTAAGTTTTTATACATTTGATCAGAAATTCTTTGCAGCTTTAAAACTTAAAAGGATCAGCTGACTTCAGGTTCTGGCAGTGAGGTGGCTCCACAGAACGTGAGTCCAGCTGCAGGCCCACCCAAGTGCGGGCTATGGTTCCAGATGCTCAGGGGAGACTCCCTCCATCCCACCCGTCCAGGGTCAGGGCGGAGACACACAGGCCTCCTCTGTTTCCTTTAATACCCCTGGAGGCTCTCGGCCCCCAGGGGCACAGGGCTCTGTAGGAAGGAGTGGTCAGTCTCCTGTCCCCAGGCGAGGCCTGTACGAGGCACACGCTGACTCCAGGCCCTTCTACTCTCCAGTTTCCTCTCCTTTGCCACCAGTTCAGCCATCCTTTAAAAAGACATTTTTTATTATATCCCTCCTTTTTATGTTCTCAAATTGAATGGGATCTGTATTCTGCTATATTTGCTGGAAACAGAAGCCAGTCCACGGAGCTGGGAAGTAGGCTGGTGGGTGAAAACTCCAACTCTGAGTCTGACAAGACTCCATTTCGATCCTTCCTACTCAGCCTACCAGCATGAACTTCACCGTGACCTTGAGCAAGTTTCTTCACTCTTAGTTTCTCATTTGTAAAAAGGAAATAATTCCTACCTCACAGGGTTATTGTGAGAATTAAATTGGATAATATTTATAAAGCACTTGGTATTGTCCCCTGAATATTGTAACCATTCCCTCAGTACTTGCTGTTGTTCATAATGCTATTTGGCCACCTCTTCTCCAGTAGCAAATACGGAACTCTGCATTTGTGGTTTCCACACCCTCTCTTCATAGAACACCCTTTGCAAACTCCTCTTAATGCACACACTGCACTGTTTCTTTATTCCACAGCCTCAGGGTCACCGGTGTGTGCTTTTCCTGTCCCCCACAAACTGAGTGGGTTCACACATGCACTTGTCTTTGAAATAACTTCAGCCTCACTGGGATCTGGAAGCTCCTGTATGCACGCTTTCAGCTGTCTTCCAGCAGGGTGTCAGGGCTCCCAAATCAGCTTTTGTTTCATTTTTCAACAGGACAGCCTGTGGCTGTGTGAGAAGACCTGTGAAACAGGAATGCTGTCTTCCCCTCAGTATTCTCCGCAAGAACTAACACAGCTGTGGAAACTGAAGGAGTTGTGCGGTGATCCTTGTCGGTGTGAAGCAAGAGGATGATGAGGTCAGTTTGCAGTGTTAAAGGTCAGGGTGGGTGAATGATGATCTGAGCGGAAGTCTGAGGAAAGCCCAAGGTTTGGCCGCAGATTATATGGTCTTTCAGGATAGTTCTTGGCTGGCACTTTCACAGGTCACCAATGTGGTATTTCTTAACATTTGCACAAAATTTCCTTTTTAAAAATCAACAGATACTGTAGTGTAAGAAAAAAATTACTTATATATTGGAAGATGATTTGAAAAATACCAAATTGTTAATAAAAGAAAAAAATATTTCCAAGTCCTAGTGCATCATTTCTGTTAGTAATTTATTACCTATCATTTTTGGTTAAAACTTGGCCTAGTTCAGAAATCTTGAGTAGTAAGAACAAGTTTGAATTTCAACCTAGATTGCAGAATAGCTCTGGATAGCGTAAGGATAATTAAGGGCCAAAAAGAACTCACAGAAATGCTGTGTGATCTGTGATCACGTATGAGCAGTGGTCACTGATACCAAAGTCGGGGGTTTCTTGAAATCATGTCAGATTTTGTGGATCTCTCAATGAAGTGGGCAACTTGAAAAGGAACCAATGTAACGCTGAGTTTTGGACCTTGGTTTTTAAGTTCATTTATTTATTTATTTATTTATGGCTGTGTTGGGTCTTCGTTTCTGTGCGAGGGCTTTCTCCAGTTGTGGCAAGTGGGGGCCACTCTTCATCGCGGTGCGCGGGCCTCTCACTATCGCGGCCTCTCTTGTCGCAGAGCACAGGCTCCAGACGCACAGGCTCAGTAGTTGTGGCTCACGGGCCTAGTTGCTCTGCGGCACGTGGGATCTTCCCAGACCAGGGCTCGAACCCGTGTCCCCTGCATTGGCAGGCAGATTCTCAACCACTGCGCCACCAGGGAAGCCCTTTAAGTTCATTTATTAAGTGGACTAATTCCACCCAAGTTTCCTTTTGCCATTTAACGTAAATCCTGAAGATCACAGCTTAGTACTCCTATTTTCTTTAAAGTGCTAAAATTCTGTGAATATAAGTAAAATCAAACATGTCTCAGGGTTTTAATGCCATAGGGAAGGATAGTTCTAAATCCTTGGCATTGAAAGCATCTTGCTTTTCTTCCTTTCATTGCCTAATGTTTACCTCATGTAACTGAATTTCAGTCAGCACTAGTAAGCTTCTGTAGAAGAATGTCGTCTCAGTTTAGGTATAACTGTAGGGAAAAGCATGTAATTAATTTTTGTAAGTACTCAAAAAACAGTGCAACTGAGAAGAGAAATCATAGCATTTGTGCTACATAGAGGATGTGCTTCCTTCAGTTTAAGGGACATTTCCCAAAATGACCAACCAAATCATTTTAGTAACCTTTTAAACCAGTAGTGTCAATAGCGGATTCCATTAAAACTGGTCTTATGAAGACATTAACTGTGTTCAGATTTTCTTAGACTAGCGAGGTTCTATTTAGTATCTAAATCTTCTCATAATGAAATACAGTCATGAACTATGAAATAAATTCTGAAAATCGTTAATAGGTGCAAAGCCTTTATTAGGGCTGTTATATACAAGCCTGGAAACGGTCTCTTCCCTATGAAAAATACAGCTGTTTTACACTTAGGGCAACTTGTAAAACCTCATTTTGTTTGGACCAAATTGGCCCAATAAGTCATTTATTTCCAGTGAACCCCAGTCACGATAAACGGTCTAACCTCTGAATTTTATTAGTTGGCTGTTACCATCGCACTAATAGATAGTCTCCATTTTCCACAGAATAAAACTGTAATGACTGTTGATCATTTTCTAGTTCAATCTCTCTGCCCGGCATCTAAAATTAGACAAAGGAGTGCGGGTGATTAAGACAGATGTGACGAAACCTCCCCCAACAAAGATGTATGGTTTCCATTTAGAATCAGACCATGTTACGTAGAGACATAGCTTAGTAGCAAGTCATACTGTGGGGAACTCAACTTGACTTTGTGTTTTGCTGGGCAACTTACTTTGGGACTTTCGTAGGACAACAGAAGTTCTGACACAGGAACTTTGAGAAGACGTGACAGCAAGCCTTTCACCTTTTGAATTGTCATGGATTCTATCAAGGAAAAGAAAAACCATCAAGTTCTCTCAAAGGACAGTTACCTGTAAAATGAGCTCACGTGACAAGACCACAACTGTAATGACAGCTGTCACTGTCATTTCATACTGTCAATGTACCCAGGTAAATGATCAGGGAACGGCTCACCCACCACGTGGGCCACCAGATCACAGTGTCACCACTTAGGGGGTCGTTTGGGAGGCTGGGGGAAACGGAGCCGATGTTTGACCTAAGTGCCCTTTGATGATGAGTTTTCATACCATTTCAGCGGTGTTTAATATTTCCTCCTTAACCTGAATAAACCAGAAATCATATTCTCAGCACAGAAGAATAAACGTGAGTGAAATTATTAACTTTTTAAACCTTTGTGATTACTTACTTACTTACGAGTTACTGAGAGAACGCTGGCGTGGGGCTCGGGCGCCATGAGGACGCGTCTCAGTCTCTCTGGCTTTAGTTTCCTCCTCTGTAAAGTGAGGTGTAGACTAATGATCCACAAGCCCCCTTCCGGCGCTCCCAGTCTGTAATCATTGTGGTTTATGTGTGTAATGCGATACACATACAGGGGACCACCAGGCATGGGAATGTTTGTTCAGAAAACACTATGAACTTCTCTCCAAAGATGGGTGTGGTAAATACTGGATGTCTGATTATGAGCAATACAGTTTCTTTGAAGCTTTAGCTGGAGGTACAGCAATAGTGTGGTGTTCCTACAACGATCACATGTATTCAAACAAATATTTTTCTATCAAAAATAATTTTTGTAAAAGCTGTTTTTATGCAACTTGTGATAATAAATGTTATCTTTATTTTAGAATAAAAACTGGCCCTTTTCTTGTTTATATATTGAATATAGACACTAAATAGACTACAGTGTCGATTAACATAATTTGCTCTTTTATTTGTGAATATATGATTGATAGATAATCTTGTCCTTTCAAAAGATTTAGGTGGACTGGCTTTCCTTGTGCAGAGGGTGGTTAGTGCTGGCTTAACTGACTGCTGAGTTCAGAGAATATAGGACTCAGATTTGGAATAGCTTGAAGCATAATTATGACATATAATTTCTCTGGATTATTCTTATCTCTGCTAGTTCCAGCTGAAGACGAATGAAACTCAGACCGTGAACACCGTGGGAGGTGGGGGAGGAGCCACCAGCCCTCAGCCCGGGACGGCGCTCTCCACAGTCCCTGACCCAGGGGGCTCTGCGCCTTCCCAGGGGAAGCCCAGAAAAGGAAACTTAACACAGCCCTAGCGAGAACATTCTTGAGCACGTTCCCACAAGTTGATTTCACGTAAGAGAAGGAAAAATGCAAACACGTCCAAAGCTAACTACTTTTAACAAAAAGTCCTGGTCCTCTCCCACTCGTCTGTCCCCATGCATGCCCTTACTGACAGCAGTTAAGTCTGAAAACAGAATAATGAAGCGGGGACCACTCATTTTAATTCATCATTATGTAACAGTAGCAACAACATTACATGGTCACAGGCATAGAAGCTGGATTTCTAGTAAGTAAAAATGGAGCAATACTGGTACACTGATGCTAGATGATGTTTCTGGATCATAAAGGTACTTCTTTGGGCACAACCAAAGCCTTCCATAAGCAATACCATGATAAGCTTGTTTTATTTGATAAAAATGAATTAAAAAGTCAATGTGAATTCACTGCACTGACAGGGAAACAGAAGGGTATTATTTCACTAGAATCATTTACGGTAATAGATATTTTATTCCTTCTTCAAATCCTCACTGTGCTAAATTTAGCTGTTTATATTTTAGTATTTAACTGTGAATCAAGTTTAATCTTGAGATTCAGACTGTAATTTTTCTTTTGAGTGACAGTTTAAGGTAAGTTATATTGATCTAATTTGTTGACATAAAAGTATTTTCCAAATAAAACAAAATCAGTTCCAATTGCATCAAGGTTTAAAGTTCTGAAGTAGTTTTTTTCAAAGAAAACCATTTCAAGTGTGTCCATTAAAACAGCGTCCAAGAGCTGTCTCTGCAGGGGGCTTCTGACTGGTAAGGAATAGAAAGTACCAAAGCCCAGTGCCAGAACATCTCTGGCCTAGGAAAGCCCCCGGGGCAGCAGTGTGAGAACTAACCAGCAGAGGGCCTGGGGGAGGCCCCGAAGGGCGAGCGCTCCCATGCTACTGCCTCTGGCTGAAGAGGCAACCACAACAAAGCTGTTCTCTAGATGAGCTGAAAGTTATGCGAGACTTGAACTTTCAGGGGGGAGTGATGTTATTAGCATGGTGTTAGCATCTTAGAACGTAAAAGCCCACAACTTCAGAAATGAATGAAATGTTTTACTTCCAGCCACCTCGTGTTGAGGGCCAGCGATTCAGAAGCATAAGCAGAGGAGAGAGAGAGAGACTCATTCTTACCTGGCAGTCGTTTCTCTATGACTTTCTGATCAAGTTGATTAGGATGTTTTATCTTCAGTGCTTGAAAGAAAAAAGGAAAGAGACGAACTGAGCCCTGCTGTAGGAAGGATTTACATCACATGCACATTACCAGCCATGGCCAAAGGATGCAGCTCTTCATACAACTTGGCTCAAATCCCACTAAAGGAATAGGATGCTTATTGATGTTTAAAATTCCTTCTATTAATACTTCACTGAATTACTAACAACAACAAAAAAGAGCTGGACCAACATTCTACGGCTTTCCCGTTTCTCCTTAGTACTTCTTTCCTAACGGTTTATCTAGGTTTTCAAGTGTAAGAAAAGCCACGAATTTCCAAATCACAATTCAGTTCACTACTCAAATACTTCCCACATGTGCAACACTGTTAAATGAGTTTAAAGAATGGGAACTGCTAACATGTTCAAAATCAGAATTTAGATATGTTTGAGAGTCATCATTTCTTTAAAAATTGAACTACTCCTCTAGGTACTTACTTAAAAGAAACAATCCCTATTAGGTCATCACTATCTATTTCAGCATCTAAGGACTCGAATACAAATAAGCGGTCTTTGAATGTGGGGTTCTTACTTAGTAGCTGGTTTTTGAGCAAAAATGGTTGTTGCACTTTGAGTTCCCCATCTTCAGGTGCACCATATTCTGTTTAAGGAGAAATGAAAAAGGATGAATGATAAACCAAAAGGCCACCGTAAGGGAAAAAAAAATGTACAGGTTAAGTGTCAACCTAGCCTTTTCCTTTCCCAGGATGAACCCAGCAGCAGCTGGATGCGAACCTGGGATCTGCTTCCTTTTACTTGGTTACCGGTTTAGTGTATTTTTTGGAGGGATGGACAGACAGCAACGGCTGCCAAGCCTGGAACCCTCACGTCTGCTTTGTATTCTACATTCTTAGTGCGGAGATAGTGAGCCATACCTGCAGGGCTGCTTTAGAGCCTTCCCTGCCCTGCCCCCGAGTGATTCAGAAGTCACCTCAAGTGGCCAGGAAATCGGGCCAGCTAATGGAGTCATCTGAAAGCAGTTCCCACGGGAAGCTTCTCTTCCTTAAAGATAATGTTCCAGCCTGAAGTGTTTATGCAGCGAGCTTCTCACATTATTAAATATATAAAAAAGAAAATCGCATAAGAGTGAAATTTGGAATAATAATGAAATCAAAACAAAATAGAAAGTACAGCAGGGACAAAGAGTCCTGAAGTCAGAGCTTCAGTGTCCAAGGAGCCGGGCTGGAGGTCAGGAAGCACCTTGCACACCAGGGGCCACGACTGGTGGGCCCTCCGAACAGAGCACTCAGGAAAACAACTACACTCAGCTCTCATGAACATTAAAATTACCTGGGGAGCTTAAAAAATACCAACGCCTAGGTTCCACATTAAATGCTCTTCATTTAAAAAATTCCCTAGGGTATAGCCAGGGAATGAGATGACCTGGAGGCCTTCCTGCCCTTCCTAAAGTAGGAAGTGGGACCCACCTCCTGAAATCGAAAGTTCATTGAGTAAATGCTAAGATGAGAAGAACTTCTGCTTAAGAGCTGCTTTCCCCTCCTCCTGCTAAGAGATGCTGCAGATTTATCTTCTCTAAAGACAACTCTTTAATTAATTATCTGCTCCCAACTATCTGCTGGAGCCCCTACTGTCCATTTAGATGAGTATAAAAAAGCCCCAGTGGAGAAAAGCTCCAACACTGAGGACCTCCTCTGACACCCAAAGGAAACTGTGTCCTAGTGGACAGTCCCCCCTCCGAGCCCCGTGAGGGCCCTGGTGCACAGTACGTACTGAGGCAGAGTGACTGGTATCTAGGATGGGCTGCAAGAAATTCCTCGTTTGGTCTGTTTTTGTCTGGATCTTGATGTCCACCAGCCTTTTTCCATTCGTTTCCGAATGCTTTTCGGTAATCAAGCTCAGCCCCACGCCTTTCCTCTCGTTGAATCTATATGGATGTGAAATAAAAGCAGGTCTATTAAAGCACTTTTCTAACGAGTGTGTCTTACACCCTGTCCTTTCTCCACCGCCTACCCGTAGAGAATAATAAAACTGAAAGGAACAAGACAATATATTTCTACCTTTCCTTTTTAACGTTAACAGAATCCAGGAGTTTCTTCAAAAAGAAAAGTGGATTTCAGTTTTATCCTTTTCTTCATGGGAGTATCTGGACAATGCCTGGGGCCCAAGGTCACAACATGAGGTCCTCGGCCTGGAGGAGCTGACTTACTGAGAGAGTACCCAGTATTCCTCCTCTGCCTCAAATGACAAAAACTGGGCCTGCCAGGGCAGCTAAGCAGCGGTTTTCCCTGCAGGCATCTGAGTGTAACACCACCTCCCAACGAGCTGGAAAAAACTGCCATTGAGAGGAAATAATACCATTTGGAGGAAACGACATCTGATACCCTTTACGATCTTCCACTGTAACTTCTCTTTACACTGGACCGTTTGGTTTCTAGTTTAAGAAACACCTCGTCAGGACACCAGTACTCACCGCACACTTGTTCAGGGTCCTCAGCTGACCGATCCTGGCGATGACGAACTGCCGTGTGGTCTGTGCGTCTTTGCTTTCAGTCAGGGGGTTTCTGGCGCAGGACAGCGTATGCAGACTCTGTAACTTATCCAGCTCATTGAAAAATGACCACTGAAACCCAGCAAAAGTAAACATATGAAAATAAACATGTTTCAGGCTAATTTTTCAGATTATTTGGACGAGCAGCAGAAGAGCAAAAGTCCCCAGTTCCACTGGAGGCACGGAATTTCACCAAGCAGCGAGCACCCACGAGGAAGACCACACATTTTACAACTGTGCCGTGTAAACTGACGACAGACGGGCTGGTTAAGTGCGAATTAATCTAATTTCTTTCTTAATAGTTTTGGGTTTGTGTGAGGAGTTTCACTCCAAGGAAGCATTTCTCTTTCAATTTAAAATATTCTTTAATAGCAGGAACCTACAAACCGCATCATGAGAATGGAAATAAGTAATAATGTAAGTACATACATTCTGAAGAAGCTCTTACCTGTGATATCCGATTGTCATTTAGTACAAGGTATTGCAAGGAAGGAAACATTGATGTTTTGCACCCTAGAAGAAGGAGAATTAAGTTACACAGTAGAAGGGAAACAAAGCTGAAGTATGGGGGAGCCGGGGGAGGGGTTACTGAATAATCTCATATACCAATTCCAGCGTCTGGAAAATGTATAGAAGAAAGTCCAATGTCAGAAAGGATTAGCTGTTCTAATCTGAAATGTAAAAATGTTAAATTTGATTACATAGAACAATATAAAATGCTATGGGCTATATCAACCAGACTAGATTTGTAAATTTTTTCCTACACCCTAGGTTTTGATCCCATGAGAAATGCTTAGAAACCTTAAAGTCCAATCTAGGGCATGCAAAGTGGACTCTCTGTGCTACATTCTGATGATCCTGCCGTCATCAAACAATTCCTGGGCCTCCTGCTGTGCTAGGTGCTAAATGGGTGTCAGAGAGCAAAGAGACACAGTCTTACTTCCCAAAGTTCAATGAATGAAGACTTTGGTATCAGCACCAGGGCCAAATTATTCATTCTTCAATGATCTAGTACAGACATAGACTACACTGTATGTGGTTCACAAGTCAATTCTCTAAATGAATTCAAATAAAAATTTCCCAAAGGGAATTACTCAATTTGGGAATTCCATCATCATTATCATATTTCCACTGAGAAAGTATATATAGCATAGGATCCTTTCACTAAAAATTTACTAAGAACTATTGTAATAGGCATTTTAAGAGCGGGTTACCTGGGCAGATATGCTATTAGAAACAGCTGGTTTTCATCAATTAATTGATTAGAAGAAAGGTCTAACAACTTGACCGTCTGTAGAACATCAGTCGGCCTGTATGGAAGATAAAATTTTTTCAACATAAATTTAATTTCTTAATTGTTTTCAAAGATACAGCCTTAAAATACCTGCATCTGGTGTTAAGGAGAGGTCAGGGGGTGGGAGGCAAGTATATGATATGAGTATAAAAGGGCACTGTAAGAGATCCTAGTGGTAATGGGAATGTTCTGTCTCTCGACTGGACCAGTGTCCTAGTTGTGATACTGACCGTAGCTTTGCAAGATGTTACCAATGGGGAAACTGGGTGATGGGTACATGTGATCTCTGGGTACTGTTTCTTATAACTGCACGTGAATCTAAAATTACCTCAAAATTAAAAGTTTAATTTTTAAAAAACTACATGTGCCTGTATAATAAATAAAATCATTCTCAACAGTAAATTTTCATTAATTTGAATCCTTTGAGAATTTGCTGTGAATTTGTCCATGTTTAAGTTTGTTTTACATACTAATGATACCAACACAAGAGGAAGATTAGGCAACATATTTAATCTACTTAAGACAACACGCTTTTTACACACAGTCATCCCTCAGAATCCATGGGGGATTAGTTCCAGGACCCCCATGGACACCAAAACCTGAGGATGCTCAAGTCCCTTACATAAAGTGACACAGTATTTGCATATAACCTACACACATCCTCCATATATTTTAAATCATCTGTAGGGTACACCTAATACAATGTAAACAGTTCCAGTGCCCGGCAAATTCAAGCTTTGCTTTTAGGAACTTTCTGGAATTTTTTTTCCCCAAATATTTTCCATCTGTGGTTGGTTGGATCTGTGGATGCAGAACCTAGGGATATGGAGGGCTGTACTTTCGTACAGTGACCTTAAAAAGATAATGCTAATTTAAAATCCATTATTTAATCCTTAGAGCATATCCTACAGAACTTCCACTTAGAAACAGAAGTTAAATACATTTATGTAAAACTAATACAATTCATGGCTTCAAAAATATTTAATTCAAGGCTTTCACTGTGATGGGGTTTCCTCAGTTAGAACCTCTTAGTGAAGTCTGAGTTGACATTCTAATTTGTGAAGGCAATGAATAATAAGCATTTCTCTAATTCTTATTTGCAAATCCTCCTAAAACTTAACGTTAGGTATAATTGAGATCATTTATTTATTCAGAGTGACTAAATGATATGCAGCTACTTGTCAGAGAGAGAATGATTATATCTCTTTACCCTTGAAGTTTGGAAAAACTATAATACATAAAAATGCTTTTGAATTAAAAAAAAAAAAAAAAAAGAATGACTAAATGGTGACCGATGCATTGATGTAAAACCCTGGTTACCTTTCTGAAATGACGATACTGTTGGACTCAAGGTACAGTTTCTCAAGGACAGGACACCTGGAGGCACAGCGGAGCACCTGGGGGGAAAGTCAAGTCAGGGTGAGGCGGCCTCGCTGGTCATTTTCCCCACGTGCTTATCACTAGAACCTCCACACGGATGCAGTTCAGCTACTGTTGTAGAAATAAGTGCCTTTGGGACTTCCCTGGCGGTCCAGTGGTTAAGACTCCACGCTTACAGTGCCGGGGGAACAGGCTGGATCCCTATTCAGGGAACTAAGATCCCGCATGCCGCGTGGGGCGGCCAAAACATAAAATGAAACAAGGTAAAATTAAAAAGGAAAGAAAGAAATGCCTTTGGACATTTTGTTACAGACTCTATCTCAGGCCGGGAGTGCCAGTGGACGGCTGATAAAATTACGGTGTTAAAGGGCCACGCTTTAATGACACGGGAGCACACACTTCGGGCACCTGGAACCAACCAGGATAGGTATCAGCCCATCATTCAGGCATATCCTGACCTGTACAAAGTGGAACTGGAGATGGTGACCTAGCACGTTCTCATTAGTGGATACAGTTTGTTTAACCAACGGAAGGAAACATGTGAAACGCCTTTCCTTACTTCTCAATGCCAATCTGGGTTTATAAAGAATGTACTAATAGGACAAACTTTCTCAACAACTATTTCTACATTTTCTCACTGGACCTTCACTGCCATCTCCACCTCCAGAGTCTCTCCGTGCCCTTCCTTCCTGTTCTGGAGGGAGCAGCTCTCAAGGAAGGAGCCCTAGGAAGGAAGTCGGGCAGCTGCAGCCACGGACGGCCCAAGTGAAAGGCCACTTATCTCTTGGGGAGGTGCCCAGGTGGCACTTCACAGATGAACAGCTTTGCTGGGATGTACTTATCTGCACTTGGTTTGAAAGTGGAGTGTTCTGGGTGTGTGAAGTCAGTTAACCTCTGACAGAACTGAGTAGTACCAGATCTAAGTTCCAAAGGCTGCAGGGCCCAGGACCCACGAGTCCACTCTCAAACCCAGCTGTGTACACGAACAGTGGCTTCTAGGAGCCGAACTGCAAACAAGAAAAGGGTGTGAGAACCTTTCTGAGGCTCGGCCTCGGCCCTGAGAACACTCATGGGGAAACTCAGGCAGCTAAAAGCTCAATCCAGAGCTAACTCTAAGGCTTTTCAAAGCGCAGCATGTACTTGGTGCAGACCATCAGGAGAGCCACTGCTCAGGAGACACCAGAACTCATCAGAGGCACCAAGAGAAACAGGATGGATTCTGAGATACCAAATTCTAACTATGAGGATTTTGTAACTCCTTCTGTAAGGCCGTTTAAAGAACCCTATTATCTGGATAATAGGATGATTAAAATGAAGCCACCGTTGGGCTTCAATCCCCCATTAAATCAAGAATTTAAAACTGCTTATTACTGGGTAACAAACCAAAGAAATATGTTTACCTCCGTCCATGTAATTCCTATCCGGTTAAGGACTAAAACCTTCAGTGCAGAAAATGTTCCAGTTGGAGATGGTGAACTGGAGGGAAATTTTAGTTTGTTTTCACTGTGTAGAAGAAGAGACACGATGAGCTTATGGCGATAGAGGAGGCCCAACTGAGACAGTCACTGAAAGCAACAGTTTGGGATTTGATATGAGGAGTCTGGTTTGTTTCAACCTTAAAATGCGATTGTACTAAACACAAAGTGAGTCAAGACTGTCTAATTTTTAATAGTTACAAGATACAACTTGGTATCTGACATGCAGAGATGTGTTTATGGGGTTAGGGCCGCGGTGAGGCTGGAGATTTCCTGAAACACAAGGCTCAGGCATTGATTTGTGAGGTCAGCTTCTGGCTTCACAAGCTGCGGCTCTGGACACTGTAAAATTCAGTCCCGCTCTCAAGAGTCTTACTGACGTACTAGGTTGTGGGCTAGAATTCTGCTTCTAAACAGAGCCTGCTAACGGGATGGATGAAATAAATTACTGCCCTAAAGTTCTCTCTCAAGATCCTAATCTCAGAAGGTACCCCATATCTTTTTCTTTCTCAGAAGGTATCCCATCTTGACAGTCATTGTGAATGAAGATACTATTAAAGCCCTAATTTCCAGAAAAGGTGACGCCATGGGTCAGAGTACACTCTTTGCTCTATTTGGAAGGACAACTAATTTAGGCCTGTCCATCTCCTCCACCGAACCTGCCTGAGCCAGGGACAACTCACCTGTACGTGTAAAGTTGGCTCAGGTGTGAAAGGGGGAGCCTGGCCGAGCCCTTGGAAAGTTAGGTTCTGAGATTAAAACTAATCAGATACTCAAGAAGGCCTGGAAAATTGTGACATTAGTAAAATACAGAGCTCAGTGAAAATTCCTTATCAGAACTGAATTAAGCAGCACCCCAATGAAATGACTCATTCCTAAAGCAATTAAGTGCTGGAAGGTTGAGAATGTACAAACACCTTTAATCACATCTCCTTCTCCCCACTTAAATATCAAAGTCCCCAGGTGGGCCATCTTCTATGGTCAGGCCTATAAGAAACATGAAGACCTTCCAGCTCAATATAGTAAGCCACCCCGCCGCGCTGCCCACATCAAAAGTAAAACACGTTACCTATTAATGAATCACCTCAGGTGACCATTTGAAAAACTAGAATCATCAAAGACTATTAAGGAATAAGCTAAACTTAGATAAATTCAACTAAGCCGTCCTCCCCACGTCACTCCCACAGAGAGGCTGACAGTTAGGCAACCGTACGTTCATACCTGAGATTAAGGACTTCCAGGTGCTTGAGCTGGTCAGCAATATCTACGACTTCATCCCATGATGACAACAGGTTTTTTGACAAATCTATGCTTCTAAGATCTAAATGCACATGTTAAGAAACAGTAATATGGAAAGATTCATAAAAGACAGGATATTAATTACCTCAATTCTGGAACATGGGATTGTTCCCTTTTCACTTTAGACCTTCTATTCTGCTTGAAATTTTTTCATGAGCACATATTACTTTTACCCATTTTAATCATCCAGCTGTTCATCCAGAAACTAAAAAGTTCATTGTCACATGCTGCAAGCTTGAGACAGACACAGACAATCAAATGAGTGAGAACCAAATGTCAACGCTAAACCATTCTAGCATTATCTGACAAAAAGAGAAAAACCAACAGTGATGGCAATTGTGATCATCAAGCACCTCAGGTGCACCCATGGGCCTTGCCCTTGGCACTGAGGAGCCCCTGCAGCCCCACACCAAGCACATGCATCTCCTCCTGGAGGGCACCGCTGAGCTCTGTGCTGCAGGAATCCCCGAGTAAGGAGAGGCACCTCCGGGGGCCAACAGGGTTAGCTTGGACACATGTTCAAAAGTGCTAAGAATGGCCTGCAATTCAGAGGGTCTCCTGTGGATTGGACGGAGTGAGTGTGACACCCACCGTCCCTGGTACAGGAATCCAGAGGGGGTAAACCAGTAGAACAGAAAGAGAAAGGCACCTGATGCCAGGGGGAGTGGTGGCAGTGCCATCAAGAGGCCAAACCCCTGGGCAAGAGGCAGAAAGAAGCCTGGAGCAGGACTGGACCAGCTCAAGGAGAATCTTACATGCTACTCTGATACGTAGAGAAGCAGTTCAGCTCATTCCTCGATTCTGCAAATAACGATTGGGGGCCAGGTGTCTAGCAGTGAACACGTCGATCAGTAAGCACGTGCATCTCTGGTGTGCCAGATACAGACACATATCCGAGTACCAGCGCCGGGCCTGCAGCAAAGGGGATGTGTGAGGAATCTATACACGTTGCTCACGGAAGACCACCTTCTCTATAAGGTGATATGTGAGCAGAGAACTAAAGGAAATGAGGGAATGCCATCCTGGAGAAGAGCATCAGGGCAGAAGGGATGACATAAGCAAAGGCCCAGAGGTCGGAACAGGTTTGGCCTACGGCCGGGACGGCAAGCTCCCGTGTGCCCGGGCAGAGGGGGTGGCGGTCTGGAAGGGAGGTGCCCGAGGCCTCGGGGGCCAGGCCAGATCACAAAGGGCCTCGCAGGACCTTTGTTAGTCTCTGCCTGAAAGGGGAGCTACTGGTGTGAGCGGATTTAGGCCTTTAAAAGGTCACTCTGCTGCTGTGCTAAGGAACAGACTGCAGGGAAACGAAGACGGAGCAGAAAGAGGAGGTGGCCGGTTCCTGAGCAATCCGGCTCAGACCAGACTGGGGCGCTAGAGGGGATGGGGATGTCGGGTTTGGTGTCCTAACAGGAAAGCGGAGCTGCTGGGACTTGCCGCTGGATTCAGATGAGAGAGGTGAGAAAAAAGGAAGAGTTACATTAACTCCAAGGTTTTTGGCCAGTGCCACTGGAGCTGCCCTTTACCGAGACAGGAAAGACTACAGATGAGCAGGTTTCAGGGGACTTAACGTCCCGGCGTGTTCAATTCGTGATGACCACGAGACACCCAAACAGAGGTATCAGGTACACAGCGGGCAGACAGGTCTGAGAGGGGACGGGTCTGGGCTAGAGGCCGAAGTGCAGGAGCCCGGCATCTGCAGGCTGCACACGTCTCCTCAGGAGCAAGTGTAAACAGAGAGGCCAAGGGTCAGGGGTCTGAGCCTGGGGCGCAGCGACCTCTGCAAGAGAGACTGAGGAGGACAGGCCGATGAAGGAAAGAGAACCAGGATCAAAGAACAACAACCACCTGCATCCCGCGTGGTCCACTGGGTGCCGGAGGCATTCTCCTTTATCACGGAAGGAAAGAACGGAGGCGCAGAGCAGTCAGTGACCGTGCCGCCTGGTACAGACAGGTGTGAATTTAAACCCAAATCAGCCTCGATCCAAAGCCCATTTTCTTACAGCCCACTATGCCACAGGGCGTCTTTACACATAAAACACGGAGAAAGTAGCTTTTAATAAAAACAGTGGCGTCAATCGACAGGGTTGTTTGAAGAGGAAAGCCTTTCAGGCAGGTACCAGTTAGGAAGCTCCGTGAGGTGGCAGGAAGAGGGAAAAGAAGGCAGTGGAGATGCACAGAAGGGGATGAACCCAACCCGGCCGGCACCGGCAAGCCAGACCCTGTGCCGGCTCCCGCTGGCTGTGGGTGAACTGGGGCCAGACAGCTAAGGACCGTTCTGACGGCTTTAAATGCTTGTGTTTTAGGCGGTCCTGTAAGCATCCACACAACCTCCTCCAGTTTGCTGGTGGGTGGCAGGCCTAAGCTGTTTACTCTTCAGCTCTTCAGGGAACAGCTTGCCGGCTCCCGACCTAAGGAGACTCTAGAAGAACCTGGGGCGCAGCAGGGACTTGGAAGTAACGCCCAAAACCCTGGGGGCAAGATTCTTATGCCCTACAGATGAGACACAGAGCAGCACGACGCGTCCAAGCTCCGGGTCTCGCTGCCGGCAGAGTGAAGCTCAGTGGCGGAAACAGCAAAGAAAAGCTGGGCTTTTTTCCCCTAGCAGAACAACTACCTCCTAAAGGTGCCGAATCAAACAGAAGGAGAAGCTGCTAGACACCAGCTGGACAGAGCATCCTCGGCAGCCACCTGGCCGAAAGCTCCCTCTGAGGGTCTCAGAGCCGCCGCAGGAGCAGAGGGGCTTGACCCCGACGTGGGCGTTCCCTCCGGTCCCCGCAGCGCGGCCCCTTGTGCCGCCCCGTGTCCCACGGCCGCTCCACCCTAGCCGCGGGCCCTCGTGCGATGGCTGAGCCGGGCCGTCTCAGGGCTGGCGGTCCAACTCCAGCCGCCCTTTGTTTCCACCACCTCTGCTAACTCTGGGCCATTAAGTTGGTGGGAAAGGGTTCGAGGCCACTCATTCTCCACTCACTCATGCTTTCCATTGTGTAGCCAGAATTATACATATTTCTGCTAGTCTGTACAGAGCACAGGGACCACCTGCATTCTGATACCAACTCCAGACAGGCCAACAGTCGTGAATGTCGTCCCCACACGTGTGTGCACGCACACACACACACACACACACACGCGCACAGCCCAGGGAGTTCCTGGTGCTCTTGCTCCTGTGGGCAGAGGATCTTCCCCACGTTCAGAGCCACCTGGGGAGGCATCTCTTCCCCAGCGGAGCTCTCCAACCTGACACACTCCCACTGCTTTCAGCCCCAGCTGAGCGAATGACCTCAGAGAGGAATCAGCTTAAAAACGGTGACTGGATTAAACACACCAGGCAATCCTTCAACTTCGGGCAAGAATTCAATCAGCAAGTGCAAGGCACTCATCACTGAGTCTGCAGATATCGGCGGAGACTTGGTTATCTCACCAAACCTCATTGCCTCACGCCTTGGGGGACATTCTTCCCCAGCAGAGAGAGCGGGTATAAACAAACGAGATGCTGATTCCCCAGCACACTGCTGACAACTCCAATCAACCAAACAATTCACACGCCCAAACCCCTCTGCGGACCAGATCTTTTCTGTGTTGAAGATGAGCCTTGAACCGCCCGATTCCCAGTCTTCCAAAACCACTTAGGAGGAGGCCAGGCAGATTACAGAATGCGCTGGGCATCTCTGTGGCTCTCTGCTCCTTACAAGCTCCATTCCACACCCCGAAATGCCCTGACCCGGATGCCTAACCTGCAGAGGGAACGACCTTTCCTGTCACCACAAAGCAGGCACCGCCAGGGTGGTTAGAAACATTTTGCTAAAGCAAGCTACTCTCATCTGCCATCTCTTCAGTCAAGAAACCTGACTGTAAGCTGCTACCTTTTGCATAAACTATTATGTACAGACTAGGCAGACTTAAGGAATTGGGAGAAGACCTTTTAAAGTCAGAGAAAGTCTATTTCATTCGCCACTGGGGTTTTTTTTTTAAGGCCAAAAAAATGCGTTTATTTGGGGTTTGTTTGGACTGCAGCCCAGGAGACACAGATCCAAGCAGCACTTGAATTGTGTTCCACCAGACTACAAAATGGAGCAAGTTTATTGGGAATTTTTTAAAACTTACCTCCTGTATTTTTAGTTGTGGGAATAAGAGTAATACAGGGCCAAAAAAACACACTCACAAGAGAAGATAGAGATAAGAGATGACAAACTTCAGAAAAGCCTGTTTTGAGGTATTATAACAAAACTGCATCCAGCTGCATGAACAGGAACCTTAATAAAGGAAAGAGTTTATCTTCCTCCCTCACAGGAAGGCAGTTGGGGCTGGCGCAGTGGCCCGGGTACCATCCAGGATGCCGGCCCCTCTCATCCTTCCCTCCCAGTCCGCCCTGGATGGTGTTCTTCCCACAGGTTGGCTGCTGAGCCCTGCGCGTTCTGTCTGCGCTCAAGGCAGGGGAGGGCGGAGGGCAATGGACAGAAGCAGATCCAGCCACGTCTGTCCCCCCTTGAAGGAGCCCCAACCAGAAACTCTCATGTGACATCTCCCTGGTCGGGGCGAGTCACACTGCCTCACCTGAAAGCAAAGGGTCTAGGAAGGTAACAGTTTACCTGGGCGGAGACAACCCCAGGTGAGACCAAGTCCCTGTTAGGAGAACGGACACTGGGTAGGCAACCAGGGTGTCTGGCTCAAGTGTCAAAGCCAGTCAGACCCCAGTGACGAGTTCTCATTGGGAAGGATACTAGGACAAGCTTTGGCAATTCCTCCTTTGTCACCAGGACCATTTACTGCGCAGTTCCTCAAAGAAACTTCCTGCAACTTGCTCAGCTGACTGCATGAAAAACACATAGTTCACATGTATGCATAAACACATACGCTATCCATCGGCCCTTTAAAAAATTGAAAAGCATTTCAGACATATAAAAAGGCACCAGAAATAACAAATTCCAGTAGCCACCACCCAACTTAAGAAATAAAGCATTACTTTAAAAAAAAAAGAAAAAGAAATAAAGTGTTACAAACATGACACACATAAGTGAAGCCCTCTGAGTCCCTTTCCATCACCCCCGCCCCTCCTCCTCCTCTGTTCCACGTAGGGAACCAGGGCACTGCATTCGACGTTGACTTAATCTTAAGCATTTCTTAATAGCTTTACTACATATTTCCATGTCCCTAAACAATTACAGTATTTTTGTATATTATGAAATTTGACATAAATGGTAGTGTACTGCGTATATCCTCCTGCAACTGACTTTTCCCCTCAATAGTACGTTATTCAGCAGTAAGATGTAGCTATGTGGACACGTGCTCCAGAGCACGCACCTTCACACCTTGTAGTTTGTTACTATACGGAGAGACCACAGGTAATTTATTTCCTCCCCTGGGACAGGTAGATTAGCCCCAACAGTGCTGAAGGACACACCCCTGTATAGTTTTTGCACTCATGTGGGAAAGTCTCTCTAGGGATACAGCCTAGAGAGCATGAGTGCGTGTCTTCAGCTTTTTTAGATACTCTCAGAAGCCACTTTCTCAGTGTAGAGAAGCTGTGTTGTTCTGTTCATTAAAAGAGCCCATGTGTTACAGAACACAGGGCCTGGAGCCAGACTGCCTGGGTTCCAACCCCGATCCCACAGCTCCTCTGGCCTGGGGAGAGTTAACATCCGTGAGCCTCCGAGTCCACATCTACACACCCACATCCACGGCAGTGTCACTCACAACCGTCATATGTGAGCAAACCAAGTGTCCACTGACCGATGAATAAAGTGTGCTCAATCCATACAATGGAATATTATTCAGCCTTGAAAAGGAAAGAAATTCTGACACATGCTGCAACATTGGTGAACCTGGAGGACATTATGCCGAGTGAACTAGGCCAGCCACAAAAGGACAAACACTGTATGCCTGCATTTATGTGAGGTACCTAAGTGGGCATCGACTTCACAGAGACAGAAGTAGAATGGTGGTTGCCAGGGGCTGGGTGGGGAGATGCGCAGCTCTTCCTGAAGGGTTACAGGGTTTCAGTTTGGGAAGATGGAAAGGTTCTGAAGATGGAAGGTGATGACGGTTGCACAACAGTGGGAATGTACCGAACGCTGATGAACTATACACTTAAAAATGGTTAAGATGGTAAATTTCGCATTATGTATATTTTACAATTTTAAAATGCTATGATAATTTTTTAAAATTTATTTATTTATTTTTGGCTGCGTTGGGTCTTTGTTGCTGCACGTGGTCTTTCTCTCACTGTGGTGAGAGGGGGCTACTCTTTGCGGTGCGTGGGCTTCTCACAGCGGTGGCTTCTCTTATTGCGGAGCACGGGCTCTAGGCCCGCGGGCTCAGTGGTTGTGACACGTGGGCTCAGTAGTTGTGGCGCATGGGCTTAGCTGCTCGGCAGCATGTGGGATCTTCCTGGACCAGGGCTCGAACCCGTGTCCCCTGCAATGGCAAGCGGATTCTTAACCACTGCGCCACCAGGGAAGTCCATGCTATGATAATTTAGTGAGTCGGTATTTGTGAAACTCTCAGAATATTGCGTGACATACAGTAAGTCACTTTATAAGTATTTATAAAAATAAACATAAAACTGACAACCTTTGGGGGGAATACTAAGACCACCATGCAAGGCATCAGCTAGTACAATCACCAGAAGCTAGGGGGAAAAGACAGCAGCAATGTTCCAGGGCAGAGGCTTCCAAACTTTCTCAGTTCACAGGGCCCTTCACAGTGTTTCAGTAATTTTCCAAGGTGCCCCTAGGCCAAAAGAAACGCCTCACAGTTCCATTTAGTAAGCAGTTAGGGCCAAACAACTTAATAATTATTAATGTCCTACCAAACTAGTGTCTGTCTAGTGGGCACTGCACAACTTCCCGAACCCTGGAATCAGACTGGACCCTCACCACCTCCTTTTCCCGTTCCATGATGATTTTCAGGAGATACTGGCTTTTCTTTCGGCACAAGAACGGCCAAAAACCCAGCTCTGCAGGGAAATGACACCATGGAAAGGAACAGTAGGAATATCATGAAACTGAACTAGCTCCAACTAGTAGTTTGCACCGTGTCCGACAGATGTCACTGTTTCCCTCTAAAATTCAAAATATCCTGTTGTGCCCCAGTGAGTTTCCTGCAGGCCCAGGAAACCTTGGTACAAAGCTTAGGGATCCAGGTCTGAATTCAGACACCACTCCAGGGCCACAGCCATCTCCAAGGAGAAACCACACATAATGGTCTTTATTTGGTTTTGATTCCTTTATTATGTCTTTTCTCGGTGCTACAAACTCAAAGCTGGTCAGCTGGAATTAATCAGGAGACAATACAGTGGCTGAAAGCAGAGGTTTCCATCCCCAGCAGTGACGCCTACCATTCACGGCAGGATCTCAACCGCTATTCCCAACGGCTCTAACAGCTCAGGTGTTACTTTGGAAATGAGGACGCGGAGGCTTAGAAGCCGGAATTAACTAACTCTAACTGCTGTCAGGGCTAGAAAGTGGCTTAGCTGACACCTGAACCCAGCCTGACTGGCTCCAACATTGGGTCCTTCCCAGGAAAGACACTAGCTAATTACTGAACACACTGATACTCAGGCAGTAGAGTCCTTCACCAGAAAACTTCATGAGTTATGCAGCTGCTCATAAACTAGGGGAGGAAAAATCTGTTCGCATCTGTTGTTAATATTCACAGAGCCCATGGTGCTCTCTGAAAGAGATTAACCAATAGGGGGGGAAAAAAGCCTCTTTTGGGTAAATGATACTTAAATATTTGCATTTTAAATGGAAAAAATAGGGACTTCTCTGGTGGTCCAGTGGGTAAGGCTCCATGCTCCCAAAGCAGGGGGCCAGGGTTCGATCCCTGGTCAGGGAACTAGATCCCACATGCATGCTGCAAATAAGAAGTCTGTGTGCCGCAACTGAAGGAGCCCGTATGTTGCAACTAAGACTCGGAGCAGCCAAAATAAATTAATTAATTAATTAAAAAAATAAATAAATAAATGGAAAAAATAAAGCAAAGAACTCTAACCCTATGAAGCACATAGCTCTATAAATCAACAGCAAAAACCATTCACGTTAGTTCTCTCTCAGTGGCGCATTAGTCATGACTCTCTTTTGTTCAGTTTATATATTCTAAATCCTCAACGATGAATGTATATTGTTTGTAATTAACAGTCAAGTTATTGCTTTTTCAAAAATCTTGATTTATTTTGAGTTTTCTTTTTCTTTTTTTTTTTAATGCTGGTCATCTGTGCTAAAAAGCAGAGATATCAAGAAATGAATTTACTGGGAGTTCCTTGATGGTCTAGTGATTAGGACTTGGCGCTTTCACTGCCATGGCCCGGATTCAATCCCTGGTTGGGAAACTGAGATCCCGCAAGCCGTGCAGTGTGGCCAAAATTTCAAAAAAAATTAAAAATTTTTTAAAAAAGAAAGAAATGTATTTACTCTTCAACACTATCCCCATGTGCACTTAAATTCTGTATCATGTTAAATCTTAATGACAATAATAACAAGAGCAACAAAAAGATAGCAAAGAATTTTACTCTGAACAAAACCACAGTTCAATTCTTTTACTTTAGAGACAAAGTAAAAGATCGCAGGCCTGTGCCAAGTAGCGGCAAATCTACTCTCCAAAGTGGCCACCAGGGGTCATTACTTGGACGCATCATCCAGGTCAGGGTCAAACACCACTCACTGACCATCGCTGCTAAACCAGTGTAACGTGGGAGGTTCGTGTGCAGTTGTGCGCAGTTCTGTGTGAATATCAGCTTCCGCACTCTCTGGTTCACGTGGTGCCTCAGAATGAGCAGTGAGCCTGTTTACAGGGCATCACTGTGTTCAGAGAGTTGGAGAGGACAGAGAAGTTCAAATGCAGCAGTTTCAAAATGCATTATGTAGTGCCCCTCAGACTGCTACACAGTCACCTGCGGGTACTTCTTAAAAGCAAGAGCCCATGCATGGTACTCTGATCTAGTAGGTCTGGGATGGGACCCAGGATTCTGCATGTTTCAAAAGGAGCCCAGGTGATGAGGGTGTGCAGCAGAGATGGGAACCACTGGGTTCTAGAAGGTGCCATCATGCTACACGGCACAGGTAACAATGTAGACTTCTGTTTCCATTTTTGACTTATCATCCAGACGTCAACCTTAGTTCCTTAATAATTAGTGAATACAATAGAGTATGGTATAAATATTCATAATGGGCAAATCAGTGTTTTATTTCCAATCTAGGAAAGTCCTGTGCTAAAATAAGGATTTTAATTTCCCTGAATACTCAATCCTTGGATTCCTCTGATCTCAACTTACTGTTTTGCAGAAAAGATAAGACGACTTCAGGAGCAAAGTTCTGAGCACTGACGTGCAGTCGGCTGACCTTAAATCCTGCACTTTGATGAAACTGTGAAAGTCGGCTCTACCATTATCACTTCCACTTACCTTTGCTGTTTTACAACAGAGTCAAAACCAATGGTTTCCACAGGTTTATTTCCAATTGTAACAATCTGCTCTTTTCCCTCTTCCTCTGGTTCATCCTCTAACGCATAGCGGTTCTTAATCGCAGTGAGAAAGTCTACTCCAAAATTTACTTTGTTTGGACGAATGAAGGATCCTCCTGTTGGGTGCCTGGGAAAAGAGAGGAACAGAAGAGAAAATATCATCTATGGGGACCTTTAAATAAGATGACACACACAAAAATCCTTTATAAACTGTCACTCTGCCACAAATGTAAAATGCATTTACAAATATATTAGCAAATAAAAGCAATTAAACAATTTTTAAAAAGAAGGAAAAAGAAAGTATCATCCACCATAAGGCAATGTTCTGAAGGTTTTCAAAATTTTCTGTATGCTGAAAAAGTAGAATCAGCATAAAAGGGAGTAATATACTAAAAAAAAAAAGGGTAATTCATACAATTGATCATAAAGGGTTGTGTGCTGATGCAAGCATGTAAAATCCCAATAGATAAACAGACAAGAAATATGTAACAGATGATTCACAAAAGAGGAAAGAGAAGTATTAAATCCATGGGGGAAAAGTTTTACCTTGCTAATGATTAAGAAATGTAAATTGGGACTTCCCTGGTGGTCCAGTGGTAAAGAATCCACCTTCCAATGCAAGGGACATGGGTTCAATCCCTGGTCGGGGAACTACATGCTGCGGGGCAACTAAGCCCGCACACCACAACTACTGAGCTCTCGCGCCTCAACAAGAGAGCCTGCGTGCGGCAAACTACAGAGCCCACGCACCCTTGAGCCCGGGCGCCACAGCTAGAGAGAGAAAACCCATACACCACAACGAGAGAGAAGCCCACGCACCGCAACGAAGACCCAACGCAGCCAAAATTAAATAAATAAAATATTTTTAAAAAAAGAAATGTAAATTCAAGCAATGAAACTATTTTCAACAAATCTAGCAAAAAATAAAGTCCTAACCACTCAAAGACTGAAAGGTTGGGTTAGTTCTTGACTGTATAATCCTACTCATGGGAATTTGTCAGCAGGCAGTAATTTAAAAATAAAAACAAAATTGCATTTACAAAGATTCTATATAATAGCATTTTTTTGGTAATAGAGCAACTCTGGAAACCATAAAAATTCCCAGCTGGACAGGAACTATTAAGTAAACCAGACAGATGCAGTCATTAAAATATTGTAGCTATAATACTTAATAAAATTACTTACAGAATAATGCTAAGATTTCTAAAAATTGAACCAAATTGTACATGACACAACTACAGAGGAATCATATCTATGGCTAGACAAAGATCGAATAAGGACACAAAGAAATGAAAACATTTGTGGATAACAGGGTTATGTACAAAAATCTTTTAAATGATAATCTGAACTAAATGAAAGTTCAAATATGGCACTAAAATAGAGCATGTGGAAAGAATTCTATAGAAATATAGGATATTTTATCACAATTTATATTCAGGTTTTATAACAATTTTTAGTAATAATCTCTAGAAGAATTTAATAAAATATTAATCATATTGCTGTATGTAATGACTGTTGTCAGGGTTTCCAAGAGATTCAAAACAGATCTTTTTTTTTTTTTTTTTTTTTTTTTTCATATGGTTTTTATTCTTCAATTTGTTAATATGGTGTATCACATTGATTGATTTGCGTATATTGAAGAATCCTTGCATCCCTGGGATAAATCCCACTTGATCGTGGTGTATGATCCTTTTAATGTGTTGCTGGATTCTGTTTGCTAGTATTTTGTTGAGGATTTTTGCATCTATATTCATCAGTGATATTGGTCTGTAATTTTCTTTTTTTGTAGTGTCTTTGTCTGGTTTTGGTATCAGGGTGATGGTGGCCTCATAGAATGAGTTTGGGAGTGTTCCTTCCTCTGCAATTTTTTGGAAGAGTTTGAGAAGGATGGGTGTTAGCTCTTCTCTAAATGTTTGATAGAATTCACCTGTGAAGCCATCTGGTCCTGGACTTTTGTTTGTTGGAAGATTTTTAATCACAGTTTCAATTTCATTACTTGTGATTGGTCTGCTCATATTTTCTGTTTCTTCCTGATTCAGTCTGGGAAGGTTATACCTTTCTAAGAATTTGTCCATTTCTTCCAGGTTGTCCATTTTATTGGCATAAAGTTGCTTGTAGTAGTCTCTTAGGATGCTTTGTATTTCTGCGGTGTCTGTTGTAACTTCTCCTTTTTCATTTCTGATTTTATTGATTTGAGTCCTCTCCCTCTTTTTCTTGATGAGTCTGGCTAATGGCTTATCAATTTTGTTTATCTTCTCAAAGAACCAACTTTTAGTTTTATTGATCTTTGCTATTGTTTTCTTTGTTTCTATTTCATTTATTTCTGCTCTGATCTTTATGATTTCTTTCCTTCTGCTAACTTTGGGTTTTGTTTGTTCTTCTTTCTCTAGTTTCTTTAGGTGTAAGGTTAGATTGTTTACTTGAGATTTTTCTTGTTTCTTTAGGTAGGCTTGTATAGCTATAAACTTCCCTCTTAGAACCGCTTTTGCTGCATCCCATAGGTTTTGGGTCGTCGTGTTTTCATTGTCATTTGTCTCTAGGTATTTTTTGATTTCCTCTTTGATTTCTTCAGTGATCTCTTGGTTATTTAGTAACGTATTGTTTAGCCTCCATGTGTTTGTCCTTTTTACGTTTTTTTCCCTGTAATTCATTTCTAATCTCATAGCGTTGTGGTCAGAAAAGATGCTTGATATGATTTCAATTTTCTTAAATTTACTGAGGCTTGATTTGTGACCCAAGATGTGATCTATCCTGGAGAATGTTCCGTGTGCACTTGAGAAGAACGTGTAATCTGCTGTTTTTGGATGGAATGTCCTATATATATCAATTAAATCTATCTGGTCTATTGTGTCATTTAAAGCTTCTGTTTCCTTATTTATTTTCATTTTGGATGATCTGTCCATTGGTGTAAGTGAGGTGTTAAAGTCCCCCACTATTATTGTGTTACTGTCGATTTCCTCTTTTATAGCTGTTAGCCGTTGCCTTATGTATTGAGGTGCTCCTATGTTGGGTGCATATATATTTATAATTGTTATATCTTCTTCTTGGATTGATCCCTGGATCATTATGTAGTGTCCTTCCTTGTCTCTTGTAACATTCTTTATTTTAAAGTCTATTTTATCTGATATGAGTATAGCTACTCCAGCTTTCTTTTGATTTCCATTTGCATGGAATATCTTTTTCCATCCCCTCACTTTCAGTCTGTATGTGTCCCTAGGTCTAAAGTGGGTCTCTTGTAGACAGCATATATATGGGTCTTGTTTTTGTATCCATTCAGCCAGTCTATGTCTTTTGGTTGGGGCATTTAATCCATTCACGTTTAAGGTAATTATCGATATGTATGTTCCTATGACCATTTTCTTAATTGTTTTGGGTTTGTTTTTGTAGGTCCTTTTCTTCTCTTGTGTTTCCCACTTAGAGAAGTTCCTTTAGCATTTGTTGTAGAGCTGGTTTGGTGGTGCTGAATTCTCTTAGCTTTTGCTTGTCTGCAAAGCTTTTGATTTCTCCATCAAATCTAAATGAGATCCTTGCCGGGTAGAGTAATCTTGGTTGTAGGTTCTTCCCTTTCATCACTTTAAGTATATCATGCCACTCCCTTCTGGCTTGCAGAGTTTCTGCTGAGAAATCAGCTGTTAACCTTATGGGAGTTCCCTTGTATGTTATTTGTCGTTTTTCCCTTGCTGCTTTCAATAATTTTTCTTTGTCTTTAATTTTTGCCACTTTGATTACTATGTGTCTCGGCGTGTTTCTCCTTGGGTTTATTCTGTATGGGACTCTCTGCGCTTCCTGGACTTGGGTGGCTATTTCCTTTCCCATGTTAGGGAAGTTTTCGACTATAATCTCTTCAAATATTTTCTCTGGTCCTTTCTCTCTCTCTTCTCCTTCTGGGACCCCTATAATGCGAATGTTGTTGTGTTTAATGTTGTCCCAGAGGTCTCTTAGGCTGTCTTCATTTCTTTTCATTCTTTTTTCTTTAGTCTGTTCTGCAGCAGTGAATTCCACCATTCTGTCTTCCAGGTCACTTATCCGTTCTTCTGCCTCAGTTATTCTGCTATTGATTCCTTCTAGTGTAGTTTTCATTTCAGTTATTGTATTGGTGATCTCTGTTTGTTTGTTCTTTAATTCTTCTAGGTCTTTGTTAATCATTTCTTGCATCTTCTCAATCTTTGCCTCCATTCTTATTCCGAGGTCCTGGATCATCTTCACTATCATTATTCTGAATTCTTTTTCTGGAAGGTTGCCTATCTCCACTTCATTTAGTTGTTTTTCTGGGGTTTTTTCTTGTTCCTTCATCTGGTACATAGCCCTCTGCCTTTTCATCTTCTCTATCTTTCTGTAACTGTGTCACATATATCCACTCTTTTTTAGATTTCCTTCCCATTTAGGTCACCACAGAGCATTGAGTAGAGTTCCCTGTGCTATACAGGAGGTTCTCATTAGTTATCTCTTTTATACATAGTAGTGTATATATGTCAATCCCAATCTCCCAGTTCATCCCACCACCCCCTAGGAGAATATTTTATACTGATGCATTAATGCTCATTTAAGAACCTCACCTCAGAACACTTTCCAACAATCTTATGACGCACAGAGGATAAGTAAATCGAGGGGCTTCCATTTGTTAAGTTAGCCAGTGTTGTGGACACGGTCTGGACACCATGTCCCCTCTGACACCAAATATTAAACTCCATTCATGGTGCTGAAGAAAAGTAAGATTTTAAGATTTCTTGCTCAACAGAAAAGAGAAATCATACAATTACTTAGAAAGGGAATATTTTCAATAAAAGCTGGGGGTAAAATACTGACCTGCACAGTTCTAAGAGTTTAGGGTATACCCTTTAGTTTAGGTTGAAAGAAAAGCACTGGAAGTCTAGGGACAAGGCAGAGAGAAATTCAAAGTTCATCACCTTAACTGAACCTCTCAACTCCCCAAAAGACAAGAGACGGAGAACAGAAGTACCTGGGAGAGACACATAACTGGTTCACAGGCATAAATTTGGGATGAACCTGTACACTACTACTGTAAACCGACAGTGTCACAAATATTAACGGGTGATTAATATATAACCAGGAGATTGCCATATTTACCTTAGATTATTTAAGAGATCAGATTGAAACTAAAGAGTGACATGAAGTCCTCTAAACATGGGGGCCTTACAAGGTAATCTGGTCCACTCCCTAAACTTCTTCTGTCGGTGTTACACCAACTATTCAAGAAAAAAATTTACCTCATTTTTAGAGACCTACACTAAAGAGGAGTTCATTCATAGCCAGGATTTGAGCTTGAATCCAGTGTTTCGTGCTCTACTCATAACCCACTTGGTCACCAATACCTGTCATAGCCATCTCAAAGAGTCAGAGTAACGAACAAATGTGATAACACGGAAACACTGAAAGCTAACTGTGAAGACGGTTCTTCTCTGGGTTAAAGCCCATCTTACATTCTTCTTGAAGGTCGTTGTTAAAACAGAGGTTAGACCTTGGCAAATGTTATTCTATTCTAAACCGAGAAGTCTCATGAGATCAACGTGAGCTGAACTGGTTGGAGGAAAATACACAGGGAAGAATGTATGCCCTGAGCCGGGCCTTGAAAACCACCCTGTCTGTCCCCAGGTTCTGACCTCAAGCGGCAGGACCTAACCCTGACCGGCAGGGTGTCACCCCAGCAACCTGGGACGCTGGGGAGACTCAAGAAAACAGCTCACCAAACACCTCACTCAACACACCCTAATATCCTGCATACACAGCAGAGGCCGGCAGACTAGCCTTCCCAAGACATGTGCGCCAGAAGGCATAATTACCCTGTTATACTGTGTCTAAGATGCTCAGCCACTTGACAGTAACACACGCTTCTGAAGAGGTGGGATCCGAAATTTGCTATCAATATGACAACTTCTGACCCATTTTCCTCCTTTAAAATGGGTATACCACCTTTTTGCCATTTACCTATTTCACAAGTATAAGATGGGAACATTTATGATCTGACAACTTTAAATTGCTTTGGCTTCATGAAAATAGCATCTAAGCATTAAAAAAAATGTGTACTGTGGTAAAATACGTATCGTTATTATGACTTTCCAAGTAAAATTTGAAATATAAAAGAAGACTCCAATGAAGTTACTAAGAGATCTGAATTAGCTTAATAACAAGTACATGTGGTATATTCTGTTTTGTCTGATTTAGAGATTCTAAGATATTGGTATAATCTTTACTAGTTGAAGCCATGTTCGAACTAATACCAATAGAAGCATTAACAACTATAAAGGATAAGGTAATTCCTTTAGTCTAGACTAGTGGTTCTCCAGCACAACAGAGCCAATGCTCCCTTTTATATTGCCCCAAAAACAACGTGAAATGGAATTACTGACCCACACAGGATTTCAAAGTCAACAAAATGTCATTTCACTGAAACAAAAGAAAAGTGATTTATAATAACATAATATGTATTTCAACATGTAAATGCTCAGGCATGACTGTACTAGGAAACACAACAAAGCAAGGAAATGCTTATTCCAAGGGTAAGAACCTGAACACTAAGTCTGTGCCCATCAGCACTTCAGGGCAAATCCCAGCTCTGCCAGGACTGACACAAGTCTTCATTTTCCTACTCAGAGTAACCAAGACTGAAAATATCACCATATGCAGAGACCATGAAGGACACGTAACCATGGACGATTTGGGAGGTGCTGGGGCAGGCTCCACAGGGAACATTCCCTCACTGGAGGTTTCGTGAGGTCATGGTCCAGGCAGGTAAGGGATCAACAGGCCAAGCTAAGAGATTTCTATTTCCACACCTCTCTAAACACATAAATTGCTCCCTTCATCCTCCATGACCTCTTGACAGATTCTGAGCTGGCCTCATGCCATGTCTGTCACCACCGCTGGCCTCTTAGGAACATGCCAATTCTTCTTCTATCCTGACTTCCCAAAACTACAGAATGCTCGACTAGGAAACTTATTTTGCTATTATCTGATTCTGACCTTCATTTTAGAGGTTAGTAAATTTAGTCTGATTTAAGGTCGTAAAGATTGTTAAAAGCAAAGCTAGAGGCCTCTTGATTACCAGGCCAGGAGTGTGTTCACTGTACCACATTTAAAGAATGATAAGCTTAATATTAACAGATTCTTCCGAGAAACTGAAACTTCACGAAAACAAACAACAAAAATTTAAAAGATAGACTGCCTGAAATTCCCCTCTATCCTTTCAGAGCTTCACATAGTTTCTCTGAAATCAAGCAGGTAAAAATATTAGTAGATATGCACTATAATGTGTAATTCTTTTCATGATAAGAGCTTTATTTTATTTTTTTAAATAAATTTTTTAAATTTTATTTATTTATTTTTGGCTGCGTTGGGTCTTCGTTGCTGCGCGCGGGCTTTCTCTAGTTGTGGCGAGCAGGGGCTACTCCTTGTTGCGGTGTGCGGGCTTCTCATTGTGGTGGCTTCTCTTTTTGTGGAGCACGAGCTCTAGGCGTGCGGGCTTCAGCAGTTGTGGCACGCAAGCTCAGTAATTGTGGCTCACGGGGCTTAGTTGCTCTACAGCATGTGGGCTCTTCCCAGACCAGGGCTTGAACCCGTGTCCCTTGCATTAGCAGGCAGATTCTTAACCACTGCACCACCAGGGAAGCCCAAGAGTTTTTTTTTTTAAATAGTAGCCTAGGGGCTTCCCTGGTGGCGCAGTGGTTGAGAGTCTGCCTGCCAATGCAGGGGACACGGGTTCGGGCCCTGGTCTGGGAAGATCCCGCATGCCGTGGAGCATCTGGGCCCGTGAGCCACAAATTGCTGAGCCTGCACGTCTGGAGCCTGTGCTCCGCAGCGAGAGAGGCTGCGATAGTGAGAGGCCCACGCACCGCGATGAAGAGTGGTCCCCACTTGCCACAACTGGAGAGAGCCCTCGCACAGAAACGAAGACCCAACACAGCAATCAATCAATCAATAAATAAATAAGAACGTGAATTTCTAAAAAAAAAAAAAAAAATAGTAGCCTAGCATTCCACTGTTTGGATGTTCTGTATTTTGCTTAATCAACTGCTTCTTATTGGATATCTAGGCTATTCCTCTTCTAGTATTCACTTAGTGGGTAGTAAACAGTTAATGAATCAATAAGAAATGTTTGTATCCATCCAATTAAAAAAAAAACTCACAAAACAAAAACACAAAAAAGGACAAAGAAAGCAACCCCACTTGCAAGGTTAAGACTGAGAATTTTAAAAACAAGGAAAAAAATTCTACAAATAGAATTGTCTTTTTAGAATACACCAAATTCTACATTATAACTACCCTAACAGTCAAACATGTCTTCTTCTCCATCCCCCCTTATTCAGCTATTTAATATTCTCCTAGATAACCATGCCAATTCGCAATGGAAAATTACCTGCATTTAAAATACACAGTCCCTTCGTGGCTTCCATCATGCTTTCCCCTCTCGGGATTGTCCCATTCTACTCCTAACCAGAGTCCTGGCAGAACAAGAAAAACAAAATGAGCATTAAATTAGGACAGAGGTGATGCTCCATTTTTCTGCAAGCAAATACAGTTTGCAATGGAAACCACAGCACACAGATACCACTGGGGGAGAAAGAAATGTCTTTAGGAAAAGACAAGTTAACCTCAGACTCAGGACTTAATCAGCAAATGCAATAGCAAGTTTGGTTCAAAAAGCCAACAATAAACACAACTGCAGAAAACAACAGTAGCTAAAATTTACAGACAGAAAGTAGAATGGTGGTTGCCAGGAGCTAAGGGGAGGGGAGAATGGGGAGTTCTTGTTTAATGGGTACAGAGTTTCAGTTTTGCAAAATGAAAAGAGTCCTGGAGATGGATGGTGGTGATAACTATGACAATGTTACTGTACTTAATACCACTGAACTATACACTTAAAAGTGGTAAAATGGTAAGTTTAGTTATGTATAACTTACCACAATTTAAAAAAAATATATATATATACACACATATAAGATATCTCTTTCAAAGCACCAGAGAGCTAACAAGGCACTGAAGAATTACAAGGCCAAAATCTGAGAGAAAAGGGAAACCCAGAGTTAAATGAAGTCTTAAAGCAAATTTTTCCCCTCAAGGCATCTGCTGATTCTGGAAGAAAAGGCTGAAAAGCTAAAAAGCTGAACAGAGCTTTGGCCAGAGCTTTTGAGGGACTAAGAGGTCGATAATGAAAATTACAGCCTCCCAAGGAAGATGGAGGTTTGCAAGAAACTCTCTAGGTTTTGTACTGGAGCTTGAAATGCCTTGATTCTAAGAGTTAAGAAGGAACCAACTCTAAACAGACTAGTCCTTGAAGTGACTGAAGGTCAACTTCAAATAATCTCATTCCTAGATTTGTTTAAGTGATCTGGGATTGCCACGGACCCTCGCCATCTGCCGGAGTTAACTTCAGTCCTCTCTGGAGGAAGCTAACTCCATTGCAAAGCTCAAATTATAACTCTTCATAATCAATATCTGGCACTCAAACAAAAACAACCAAGCATAGAAAAAGATAAGCAGCTATGACTGAAAACCAAGAAAAACAACAGCCAACAGCAGTAGATCCACTGGGCATCTGCATAATAGAGTTATACATATGTTTAATATTTTCAGGAAAACAAAAGATAAAATTGAGAACTTCAGCAGAAATATTTTTAAACTTTTTTCAAACCCTAAATGGAAATTCTGGAACTGAAAAATTCAATAATTCAAATTATAATTCAATGGATAGTTTTTTTACAATAGATTATACATAATTTTTTTAAAAAACAGGTCAGAAAAAAATATATACAGAACATAGCACAGTAACAAGTGATGAAAAACAGACTAGCATGTAAGAGACATAGAGAATACAACAAAAAGGTCTACCATGTATATAGAACGGGAGCCCCCAAAAGAGAGTAGGGAGAGATTGTGGAAAGAGCAATCTCTGAAGAAATAATGACTGAGACTATTACAAAACTAAAGAAAGCCATCAAGCCACACATTTAAGAAGGTCTAAGAACAATAACAGTACAAATGCAAGACAAACAAAAAACAACCACACAAAAAAAAGAAAACAAAACAAAGCAAAACCAAACTCCACCAGTTGCCATATAACAAAGACAAACAGAAAAATCTTAAAACAGCTCGGGGTGAGGGAGAGGAAACAGATTATCTCCAAAGGAAAACAACCAGAAATAGTTGACTGACTTTTCCATAGAAACAGTAAAAGCCAGAAAGATAAATGAATAATATCTTCAAAATACTGGGGGGGGGGGGGAGTTAAAAACAAACAAACAAACAAAAAAACCCTGGTAATCTGGAACACTGTAATTGGTGAAAATATCCTTCAAAAAAGTAAAGGCAAGCAAGGAGCCCTGAATACCCAAAACAATCTTGAAAAAGAATAACAAAGTCAGAGGGCTTACAATTTCCAATTTCAAAACTTGCTACAAAGCTACTGTAATCAAAAAAGTGTGGTACTGTCATAAGGCTCAGATCAAAGGAGTAGAGTTGAGAATCCAGAAATAAATCCATACATGGTCAGTTGGTTTTTGACAAAAGTGTCAAGTCAACTCAACAGGAAAGGACAGTCTTTTCAACAAATGGTGCTGAGACAACTAGATACCCACATGCAAAAGAATGAATTTGGACACCCAACTCTCATAATAGATAAAAAAAATAACTCAACATAGATCAACAACCTAAATATAAGACCTAACACCATAAGACTCTTAGAAGAAAACTTTATTTCTAAGGATTTATTTCTAATCCTAAAACTTAAGGATAAATCTATAAAACCATGGATTTGGCACTGGATTCTTAGATATGGCACCAAAAGCTCAAGCAACAAAAGAAAAAACAGATAAACTGGACTTAATAAAATTTAAACACTTTTGTACATCAAAGGCCATTAACAGAAATGGGTGAAAAATGTACCACTCTGGTGGGAGATGTTGATGATGGGGGAGGTTACGCATGTGTGGGGGCAGGAGGTATATGGGAAATCTCTGTACCTTCCACTCAACTTTCTTGTGAACCTAAAGCTATTCTAAAAAACAAAGTCTATTTTTAAAAGGTTAAAATGGTGTGTAATTGATAAAAATATCAAATCACTATGTTGCACACCTGAAACTAATATAATGTTTTAAGTCAACTATACTTCAATAAAAAGATTAAAATGGTAAATTTGTTACATATATTTTATAACAATTTTAAAATTTTAATGGAAAAAATGGGTAAAATGGCAAATTTTGTTTTATATATATGTAACCACAACTAAAAAAAAAATTTTTTTTAAGGCAACATAAAGGCAACTTCAACAAGGAAATATCAACTAGGGTGATCTTCAAGGAAAAAGAAAATTATCCCAGAAGGAAGCCTGAGGATACAGAGGGGAATGAAGGGCAACAAAATGGTAAATATATGGTAAGTCTAAATTAATACTGAAATACGAAACAACAGTAATATCAGCTCTTTGGGTTTAAAATACACATAAATTGGGCTTCTCTGGTGGCGCAGTGGTTAAGAATCCACCTGCCAATGCAGGGGACACAGGTTCGAGCCCTGGTCCGGGAAGATCCCACATGCTGCAGAGCAACTAAGCCCATGTGCCACAACTACTGAGCCCATGCTCTAGAGCCCGTGAGCCACAACTACTGAGCCCGTGTGCCAGAACTACTGGAGCCTGTGCGCCTAGAGCCCGTGTTCCGCAACAAGAGAAGCCACTGCAATGAGAAGCCCGCGCACCGCAGTGAAGAGTTGCCCCCGCTCTCTGCAACTAGAGAAAGCCCACACACAGCAACAAAGACCCAACACAGCCAAAAATAAAATAAAATTTAAAAAAAAATTTAAATAAAATAAAATACACAGATTAAAATATCCAACATATGGATAAGGAAGCAGGTAAGTGGAATTAATGTTCAAGTGTTCTAATGTCTTTGCATGAGTCCAGGAAGAGGTAAAATTACTAATTTTTATTAGGCTTTTATAAGTCAAAGACATATGTTTTAATCTCTAGGGTAACCACTAAATAATAAAAATGTATAAATACCAAATTAATAGAGGGAAATTTTAAACTAATCAATCCAGTGAAAGAAAAAAAAAGCAAAAAAGAGCACAGGCAAGACAAATTAGAAAGTAAATAATTAGATGGTAGACATAAACCCAAATTATCAACAATTAAATAAAACGATAATGGACTAAATATTCTAGTTAAAAGAGAGCTTGCAAAAACTGTCCTCGGGATTTTGATAGGGATAGCCACTGAATCTGTACATTGCTTTGGGTAGTATTGACATTTTAATAATATTAACTCTTCAAATCCATGAACATGGGATGTCTATTTATTTATGTCTTCTTTAATTTCTTTCAGCAGTGCGTTATAGTTTTCATTGTACAAGTCTTTTACCTCCTTGGTTAATTCTTAAGTATATCATTATTTTTGATGTGGTATAAACATACAATGCAATATTATTCAGCTTTAAAAAGGAAGGAAATTTTAACACATGCTACAGCATGTATGAACCCTGAGAACATTATACTAAGTGAAGTCATCCAGTCACAAAAGGACAAATGCTGTATGATTCCACCTATATGAGGTACTTAGAGTAGTCAAATTCATGGAGACAGAAAGTAGAATGTAGTTGCCAGGGACTGGGGGAGGGGAGAATGGGAAACTACTGTTTAATGAGTATGAAGGTTCAGTTCGAGAAGATAAAAAAGGTTTTGGAGATGCATCACTTTGCGATGGTGGTTGCACAATATGAATGTATCTAATGCCACTGAACAGTACACTTAAAAAATGTGAAAAATGTAACTTTTATGTTATGTGTATTTGACCACAATAAAAAATAAATAAAAATTTTAAAACTGAAATCAGAGTAGGTTCTCTCAACACAGTGGAATTCAGCTGGAAGTCAATAACACAGAATTCATTAGAAAATCCTCATATATTTAGAAATTAAGAAATTACCTTGCATCAAAAAAGAAAGCACAATGTCAATTAGAAAATATTTTGAACCAAATCGTAATAAAAACACTACATGTCAAAATGTGGGGAATGCAGCTAAAAGTTGCATTTTGAGAGAAACTTACAGACTTAAATGTATATGTTAGGTTGAAGATGGAAAACAATCATGTCTCAAAATGTTAAGGGGAGAAAAACAAGTTAATTAAACCTACAGAAAGTAAAAGGAAGTAAATAATAAGGAGCGAAAATTAATAGGACAGGAAAGTAAGTAAGACAGTTCTCTGCCCCAAAGCATCTTGAAGTTTTCTAATAGGGACAGATGTGTAAACTAACAGTCATTATATAAAGAATCAATCTTGGAGTAAAAGTAAATACAGGTGTTATGGGAGCACAGATAAGAAGACAAGTTAATATTGCTGGGAGTAGTTATGGGAAAGACATACAGAGGTAGTAACACTTGAGGTCAGCCTTGAAGGGAAAATATGCCAGGTGAAGGCATAGTGTGAGATTTCATAATCTGTTTAGAGGACCTCAAAAAATCCTGAGTAGCTAGAGCTAAAAGTGTTGCCCAGAGGTTGCACAGGAGCACGTAGTTCAGGAGAAAAAGACTAAAGGTGTTAAAAGAGATTGCGCCCAACTGTGTCAAAGAGGCTGCAACATGGTAAAAGCTTTAACTTTATCCTGCTTCTCCAGAGAACCCTATTTAATAAGCATGGAGAAAAGAGACATACAGATGGCCAATAGGCACATAAAAAGATGCTCATGGGCTTCCCTGGTGGTGCAGTGGTTAAGAATCTGCCTGCCAATGCAGGGGACATGGGTTCGAGCCCTGGTCTGGGAAGATCCCACATGCCGCAGAGCGGCTAGGCCTGTGAGCCACGACTACTGAGCCTGTGCATCTGGAGCCTGTGCTCCGCAATGGGAGAGGCCGCGACAGTGAGAGGCCCGCGCCCCGCGATGAAGAGTGGCCCCCCCTCGCCGGAACTGGAGAAAGCCCTCGCACAAAAACGAAGACCCAACACACCCAAAAATAAATAAATAAATAAATTTATTTTTAAAAAAAAGATGCTCATCATCTAATTATTAGAGAAATGCAAATCAAAACTACAATGAGGTACCACCTCACACCAGTCACAATGGACATCATTAAAAAGTCTACAAATAACAAATGCTGGAGGGAGTGTGGAGAAAAGGGAACACTCTTACACTGTTGGTGGGAATGTAAATTGGTTCAGCCACTATGGAAAACAGTATGGAGGTTCCTCAAAAAACTAAAAATAGAGTTACCTTATGACCCGGCAATTCCACTCCTGGGCATATACCCAGATAAAACTATAATTCCAAAAGATACATGCACCCCAATGTTCACAGCAGCACTATTTACAATAGCTAAGACATGGAAGCAACCTAGATGTCCATCAACAGATGAACGGATAAAGAAGATGTGGTACATATATACAATGGACTATTACTCAGCCATTGAAAAGAATGAAATAATGCCATTTGCAGCGACATGGATAGACCTAGAAATGATCACACTAAGTGAAGTCAGACAGAGAAAGACAAATACCATATGATATCACTTATATGTGGAATCTAAAATATTGATACAACACAAATGAACATATCTACGAAACAGAAACAGACTCACGAACATAGAGAACAGACTTGCGGTTGCCAAGGCAGGGGGTAGGGAAAGACTGGGAGTTTGGGATTAGCAGATGCAAACTATTATATATAGAATGGATAAACAACAAAGTCCTACTATATAATACAGGGAACTATATTTCATATCTTGTGATAAACCATAATGGAAAAGAATATGAAAAAGAATATATATATGTATAACTGAATCACTTTGCTGTACAGCAGAAATTAACACAACATTGTAAATCAACTATACTTCAATAAAATTTTTTTAAAAAAGCATGGAGAAACATGACCTCAATTTTAAAGGTAAAAACTGAAGCTTGGGGAAAATATGTGACTTGTTAAAGGGAAAACTGTTTCTTCCACTGATCTCACAACACTTCTGACACCAGATGTGTAGGTTTTTCCACACCAAGAGATCCTCCAGTTCTTGGCGGACACGAGGGGTTGCTGCAATTCAACTCAATTCTGACACGGACTGCCTGGAGTTAGTGCAGACCCCTAGGTTAAGGGCTCAGTCCCACAAGACTGCCCCCGCTTGAGACGCTAGTCTCAAGTCCCAGGTTGTCACCTGTACTTCTCACCAACAGCCTATGAATCAGGGGTCCCCACATTCCTTCCTAAAAATTCCTAATTTGCTAGAACGGCTCAGAGAACTCAGGGAAACACTTACGCTTACCAGTTTATTATAACGGATATAATAAAGGAGACAGATGAAGAGGTACACAGGGCAAGGTCCGGAACAGTCCTGCGCGCAGGAGTCTCTCCCTGTGGAGTTTTGGGGCACCACCCTCTCAGCATGTACATGGGCTCACCAACCTGGAAGCTCTCCAAATACATAGTTTAGGGAATTTCATGGAGACTTTGGAGACTTCATCAAGTAGGCATGACTGATTACTAACTCTATCTCCAATCCTCTTCCCTCCCCAGAAGACAGGAATGGGACTGAAAGTTGCAGCCTCTTAATCATGCTGTGGTCTTTCTGGTGACTAGTCCCCAGTCTGATGCTCTCTAGGGGATTTCATCAGTCTGGAGATTCCAAGGGCCTTAGATGCTCTTGTGTCAGGAACTGAGGTCAAAGACCAAATATGAGAATGAAAGAGGCTCCTGGCATCCCCACACTCAGGAAATTACATGGGTTTTAGGAGCTCTGTGTCAGGAACCTGATGCAGAGACCAATATCTATTTCTTATTGTCACAACTGCCAAAATAACATAGTCAAAAAGAACCAGATCCTGTACTAGCACACACACAATTCTTCTGTGTCCTAATCCACTTTTTATCAAACAAACGCCTTTAGATAAGAAGTAAATACGGTTAATGCTATTCATCATAAAAGCCATGAGAATGAGTTAAGTTGATGGATATTACCAAGAAGAATGCACAACACAAGGCCATTCTTCCTCAATACAAAGAACAAGTCACAACTCAAGCTAACACAGGTGGAAAAAGCAAGGCCAGCGCTCAGTTGTGATGAGCCGTGACTCTGATGAAGAATCACTACTGTTTGGCAAGCTATTGCCCAGGAGCCAGTGCATTAAAGACAGAGCAGCAAGCAGAGAAAGCAGTGTAGTACATCTGAGAGAGCAGAGAGGAGTGGTAGCTGGGCAGGACTTCCTCATCAGTTAGCTCCCAAGAGTGTAAGATCCGGCTCTGCCTTCCACATTGCCAGGGGTGATAAGACCTTGATTAGCCACAGTCTAGCACATTCAAACGCATGAAAGATTGAAGCAGACACGAGAATATAGGTTTATTAATTTACAATGATAAATAAAACTGTCACACACAAGCCTAAATCTCTTGACTAACGTGAGGACTCCACTGTCTTCTGGGACATCAAGACACGTGAAAAATCAGTTGTAATCAGACCCAACCTCACTGAAATCACAAGATTTAAAAATAATGACTCCAACAGCCCAGCAGTCACACTCCTTGGTATTTACCTAAATGGGCTGAAACTTACGTCTACACAAAAGCCTGCACACAGATGTTCCCAGAAGCTTTATTCCTAACGGCCAAAACTTGGACACATGGACAAATATTCCACCTAGACGATGGAATATTATTTACTGCTAAAAAGAAATGAGCTATCAAGACATGAAAAGACATGGAGGAAACTTCAATGCAGATTACTAAGTGAAAAAAGGCAATGTGAAAAGGCTACATATAGTAGGATTCCAACTATATGAATTTCTGGAAAAGGCAAAACTATGGAGACAGTAAAAAGATCGATGATTACCACAGCTTAGGGGTGGAGAGAGGAATGAATAAGCAGAACACAGGAGATTTCTAAGCCAGTGAAACTATTCCATGTGATATTATAATAGTGGACAAATGTCACTGAACACTTGTCAAAACCCACAGAATGTACAACAGCAAGAGTGAACTCCAATATAAGTGAGGGACTCTGGGTGATGGAGATGTGTCAGTTTAGGCTCATCCACTGTAACAGATGTACTGCTCTGGAGCTGGGTGTTGATAGTGGGGAGGCTGTGCTGTTGTGGGCACTCTCTGTACTTTCTGCTCACTTTTTCTGTGAGCCTAAATTGCTCTAAAAAATGGACTATTTTTTAAAAAATAATAACTCCATATATATGATCAATATATTCTACTCCTATAAACATACTAACATGAGAAGCCACACCATAACTCAGGAGATTGCTTGGTGAGTATGAAATACAAACTAGACGAGTTCGATAAATGGAATATTTAATGGTGTTTGGTAAAAGTATCTAGACCTGTCTATCTCATAAGGTCAGTAAACTTAACACTGAGATAGGAATCATCTCAAGTCCACTGGCTATAACTCCTGGATCCACCTCCACGCTAGGGCTGTGCCAGGGATACAGTCCCTTTGCCTTCCCTCTTCGAAGTCTAAGATGGGTGCTGCCAACATCTGCCTTGGCGATTCTTTTGTCCTGACTTCCTGGGCTGACCAACTCCTGAGATAACTAACACTTGTTTTTTTTTTCTTTAAAGATATATGACTACACTCAAGTCATCCAAGTGAGAAATTCAGAGAATCTTCCATCTCCATTGAGTGATGTTGCTAATCTGATTCACTGTTGATCTTCACAAAATTACTCTCAGAGAGAGTACCAGCTTAGCACCTCCAAATACTGTCCACAGCTCATAGCTGAAACAAAAAGTTTCAATCCTCCAACAGCTCGAATCACTTTACTACACGGTTAGTCTAAAAAACCTTGGGGTCTTTGAAATTATGAAGTAGGTTATTTTTAACACTACCCTAGGCAGTCTTAGGAATATTCCAGTGCCTCCTGGAGGTAGGCTCTTGCTGTTAATCTGTAATCTGTAGCTCGAGAATGTCCTTAAAAGATTTACAATAACATACAATTTTTTAAAATTTCAGGGGAGAGGGCTCCAATCAAGATGGCGGAGTAGCAGGATACAAATACATCAAAAATACAACTACAAACAGAACAATTCTCACAAAACACCTACTGAACACAAGTAGAAGACCTCAAACACCTGAAAGCACAAGAAAGATCTCTACGTAACCGGATAAGACGATAGGAAAAAAATAAAAAAGAGGAAGTGGGATGGGACCTGCACCTCTAGGAGGGAGCTGAAAAAAAGGAAAGGTTCCCGCACCCTGGGAAGCCCCATCACTGGAGGGGAGATCAGCCGGGACAGAAAAGGAGCTTCAGAGGCTCAGAGGAGAGTGCAACAACCAGTTTGCGGCAGGCAGACAACAGAGAGACCTACACAGATCGTCTGTGCCACAACCCTGCGTCCCCCAGTCTGAGACGTGCATCCGCTGGTACCGGTGGGGGCTGGGTGCTAAAACTCGGGGTGTAGAGGACAAACCCGGGGAGAGGACTGGTGTTGGCTGAGTGGAGAGAGCCTGAGGGGCTGGAGTGTGGCACAGCCACAAACGGGGGTGGTTGAGGAAGAAGCCTGGGCCCGCCACAGAAGCACAGTGCCATTGATCAGTGTCGCATGAGGGGACAGCCTCTGGCTCCACGCACAGGCCCCCTGCGGGCTTCGGGAGAGCACACCGCAGCCACTGCCTTGGCCGGCTCCTGCCTGGGCAAGCTCACTGGTCCCAGCAGCCACCCAGGCGGGCTCCCATGCCAACCACCACCTTGACAAGCCCCAGGAGCAGAAGCCAGCAGGTTGCCCGTGCACAGAGGTGGACCTGAACCACAGTGGAGCGCCAGTGGTTGCATGACTCAGGAAGCAGAGCTGAAATCTCTCCCTGCAGCTGCATGAGCTGCGGGTTTACATCTCTGGCTTTGTAAATTCAGCGCCTGTGAGACATCTGAACGGACAATGGGTGCTCCCACGGCTGGGACGGGTATGGCCTTAGCAGCTGTGGGCTTTGTGGGCGCGTGAAAATGGGGACTGGGCCAGGACAGGGTCTGAGCTGCCTCTATAGCTCCCACTGCAGGTCCAGGTGCACAACTGCTGCAGTCCTGGGACCTGACTTCAGTGGGTCTGTGCTGGTGGCTTTGTGAAAACAATGCCTGAGAGACACCAGGGCCAATTGCCAGCATACCCAAGGCTGAGGCAGGGCCAAGGGCAAGGGCAATGGCAACAACAGTGTACTCTGTGAGCCTGCACAACAGGTGAAAGGTGACATAACAGAAAAAACTCACAGTGAAAAGCTCTGGGGAATTCCCTGGTGGTACAGTGGTTAAGAATCCACTTGCCAGGGGCTTCCCTGGTGGCACACTGTTTAAGAATCTGCCTGCAAATGCAGGGGACACGGGTTTGAGCCCTGGTCTGGGAAGATCCCACATGCTGTGGAGCAACTAGGCTTGTGCGCCACAACTACTGAGCCTGTGCTCTAGAGCCTGTGCTCCACAACGAGAAGCCACCACAATGAGAAGCCCGCACACCGCAACGAAAAGTAGCCCCCACTCACCGCAACTAGAGAAAGCTCACATGCAGCAACAAAGACTCAGCGCAGCCAAAAATAAATATATAAAATTAATTAATTAGTTAATTTTTTAAAAAAAGAAAAGAAAATCTCCAGCAGAGGAATACTCAGTGGCTCCTCTCCCAGTGGGAGCACTCCAATCCCACCTACCTCGCACTGTAGCTCAGAAACACAGCTCAGAAACGGATCTGAGGGCTTCTACTCCAACAACTAGGGAGTAGACCCGGCCCCTGAAAGGGCAGTGACAACCACAGAGCAAAGAGAAGGCCCCACTCAATATCCAGGGCAGGCTCTGATCACCACAACACCAGTCACACTACCTATCAATGGGATAATGCCAGCATACACTGAGGAAAGAGGTGGCAGACACCCATACTAAAAACAACCCTCACACCATAAATATCAAGCCCATGCAGGCTACACAGAGATGCTCTCACATAAAAATAGCCTCCAAGACTAACAGTCTTCTCTAATAGTCTCCTATTTTTATTATCCACTCGCATCAATGGACAGATCTTCTAGATAAAAAAATCAACAAGGCAACAGGGATCCTAAATGATACAATAAAACAGTTAGATTCAATTGATATTTTGAGGGCATTACATCCAAAAACAAAACAAAAAAAAACAGAATACACATTCTTTTCAAGAACGGAACATTCTCTAGAATTGACCACATACTAGGGCACAAAACAAGCCTCAACAAATGCAAGAGTACAGAAATTATCTCAAGCATCTTCTCTGACCACAATGGCATGAAACTAGAAATCAACCACAGGGAAAGAAATGAAAAAAAAAAAAATGATTACATGGAAACTAAACAACATGCTACTAAAAAACCAATGCATCAACAAGGAAATTTAAAAAATTTAGGACTTCCCTGGTGGTCTAGTGGCTAAGACTCCATGCTCCCAATTCAGGGGGCCTGGGTTCAACCCCTGGTCGGGGAACTAGAGCTCTCATGCCACAACTAAAGAGTCCGCATGCCGGAACTAAATATCCCGCACGCAGCAACAAAGATCCCACGTGCCGCAACTAAAACCTGGCGCAGCCAAATAAATAAATATATATATTTTAAAATATACTAAAAAAACTTAAAATACCTTGAGACAAATGACAATGAAAACAAAATCATATAAAATCTATGGGATGCAGCCAAAGCAGTTCTTAGAAGGAAGTTCATAGCAATAGAGGCCTTCCTGAGAAAACAAGAAAAATCTAAAATAAACAACCTAAAATACCACCCAAAAAATTAGAAAAAGAAAAACAAACAAAACCTAAAGTCAGGAGAAAGAAGGAAATAATAAAGATAAGGGAGGAAATAAATAAAATAGAGATTAAAGAGCAATAGAAAAAAAGTCAATAAAACCAAGAGCTTGTTCTTTGAAAAGGTAAACAAAATTGATAAGCCTCTGGCTAGGCTCACCAAAAAGAAAAGAGAGAGAGAACCCAAATTAAACAAATAAAGAAATAAAAAAGGAGAAATCTCAACCAATACCACAGAAATACAAAAAACCATAAGGAATACTATGAACAATTACATGCCAACAAATTTAACAACCTGGAATAAATGGACAACTTTCTAGAAACATACAGCCCACCAAAACTGAATCAAGAAGAAAATAGATAATTTGAACAGATCGATCACTAGAAGTGAAATAGAATCTGTAGTTTAAAAAAAACTCCCAACAAACAAAAGTCCAGGCCCAGATGGCTTCACAGGAGAATTCTACCAAACATGCAAAGAAAAATTTATACTGATCCTTCTCAAACTCTTCCAAAAGACTGAAGAGGAGGGAATACTCCCGAAGACATTCTATGAAGCCACCATCACCCTGATACCAAAATCAGACAAAGATACCACCACAAAAGAAAATTACAGGCCAATATCTTTGATGAACATAGATGCAAAAATTCTCAACAAAATATTAGCAAACGGAATCCAACAACACATAAAAAAGATCATACACCATGACCAAGTGGGATTCATCCCAAGTTCACAAGGATGGTTCAACATACACAAATCAATCAATGTAATACACCACATTAACAAAAGTCAAAAAACACATGACCACCTCAATAGGTGCAGAAAAAGCATTTGACAAAATTCAACATCCATTTATGATCAAAACTCTTACCAAAGTGGATATAGGGGAACATATCTCTACATAATAAAAGCCATTTATGAAAACCCACAGCCATTATAATACTCAACGGTGAAAAGCTGAAAGCCTTCCTGCTAAAATCTGGAACAAGACAAGGATGCCCACTCTCACCACTTCTATTCAACATGGTATTGGAAGTCCTAACCACAGCAATCAGACAAGAAAAAGAAAGAGAAGGTATCCAAATTGGAAGTGAAGAGGTAAAATTGACACTGTATGGAAAAATGACATACTGTATATAAAAACCCTAAGGACTCTACACAAAAAATACTAGATCTAATAAATGAATTCAGCAAAGCAGCAGGAAACAAGATTAACATACAGAAATCAGTTGCATTTCTTAACACTAACAATGAAATATCAGAAAGGGAATGTAAACAAGAAATTCCTTTTAAAATGGCACCAAAAAAAAAAAAAAAAAAAAAAAACCTTAGGAATAAACCTCACCAAGGAGGTGAAAGACTTAACATGCTGAGAACTATCAATACAAAACATTAATAAAGGAAACTAAAGATGACTCAAAGAAATGGAAAGATATCCCATGCTCTTGTATTGGAAAAATAAACATTGTTAAAATGGCCATACTACCCAAAGCAATCCACAGATTTAATGCAATACCTATCAAAATACCCATGACATTTTTCACAGAACTAGAGCAAATAATCCTTAAATTTATATGGAACCATAAAAGACCCAGAATTACCAAAGTAATCCTGAGGGAAAAGGAACAAAGCAGGAGGCATAACCCTCCCAGACTTCAGACAATACTACAAAGCTACAGTAATCCAAACGGCATTTGGTATATGTACAGAAACAGACATACGGATCAATGGAACAGAATAGAGAGCCCAGAAATAAACCTACACATCTATGGATGATTAATCTTTGAAAAGGAGGCAAGAATATACAATGGGGAAAAGACAGCCTTTCCCATCAAGTGGTGTTGGAAAAGTTGGACAGCCGCATGTAAATCAGTGCAGCTAGAAAACATTCTCACTACCATACACAAAAGTAAACATAAAATGGCTTAAAGACTTAAATATAAGACAAGACACCATAAAACTCCTAGAAGAGAACACAGGCAAAACATTCTCTGACATAACTCATACCAATGTTTTCTTAGGTCAGTCTCCCAAAGCGATAGAAATAAAAGTAAAAATAAACACATGGGACCTAATCAAACTTATAAGCTTTTGCACAGCAAAGGAAACCATAAACAAAATGAAAAAACAACCCACAGAATGGGAGAAAATATTGCAAATGATGCAACTGACAAGGGCTTAATTTCCAAAATATACAAACAGCTCCTACAATTCAATAACAAAAAAACAAACAACCCAATAGAAAAATGTACAGAAAACCTAAATAGACATTTCTCCAAAGAAGACATATAGATGGCCTATAGGCACATGAAAGGATGCTCATCATCGCTAATTATTAGAGAAATTCAAATCAAAACAGCAATGAGGTACCACCTCACACCAGTCAAAATGGCCATAATTAAAAAGTCTACAAATAATAAATGCTGGAGAAGCTGTGGAGAAAAGGGAAACCTCTTACACTGTTGGTGGGAACGTAAACTGGTTCAGCCACTATGGAAAACAGTATGGAGGTTCCTCAAAAAACTAAACACAGAGTTACCATATGACCCAGCAATCCCACTCCTGGGCATATACCCAGACAAAATTATAATTTGAAAAGATACATGCACCCCCTAGGTTCATAGCAGCACTATTCCAAGACATGAAAACAACCTAAATGTCCATCGACAGATGAATGGATAAAGAAGATGTAGTGTATACATATATATATATATATATATATATATATATATATATATGTGTGTGTGTGTGTGTGTATATATATATGTATACACTGTATACACTATATTCCATTATATATATATATTTATATATATATATATAATGGAATATTACTCAGCCATTAAAAAGAATGAAATAATGACATTTGCAGCAACATGGATGAACCTAGAGATTATCATACTAAGCGAAGTAAGTCAAAAAAAGAAAAATACCATATATCATTTATATGCGGAAGCTACAATATGATACAAATGAACATATCTACAAAACAAAAACAGATTCACAGATGTAGAGAACAGACTTGTGGTTGCCAAGGGGGAGGGGGCTGGGGGAGACAAGGACTGGGAGTTTGGGATTAGCAGTTGCAAACTGTTGTATATAGGATGGGATAAACAACAAGGTCCTACTGTACAGCACAAGGAACTATGTTCAATATCCTATTATAAACCATAATGGAAAAGAATATATATATATACATATGTATAACTGAGTCACTTTGCTGTAAAGCAGAAATTAACACAACATTGTAAATCAACTATACTTCAATAAAAAAAACATTTTTTAATTCAGGGGAAAGATAACTGGGTACTGAAAGATCACAAGCCACTAACAACAACAAAAAATGTGTGGGGGGGAATATAAGAAGCATTAAAAGAGAACAGAAGAGAATAATTGAAAAAGTAGCAGTGAAGTATAAAATAGCTTTGAGCATCCTTGCAGCAAGAAGAAAAAGAGGCAATTCTCTTTTTCAATAGTAAAACCACCTCAGTTTTTTCTCTTTCCCTGAGCTAACAGTAATTTGTCAAAAGAATGTATAAGGGGCATCAAGTAAGATAATGAAGAACATATCACACTTGATAGCATCTTTATAACACATTCACTGGTATTTCAGAAGTGCCTATTTCTTAATTCAAGCCTCAGCTGAAGCCCAGGACAAAAAGCTTAGTTTTGTAAAGGCAGTTATACTAAGGGCTCAGATGGTTTTATTTTGCTTCCTGGTGACTTCCTGGTGCAACCTAAGTAATAAAAACTTAGCCTTTCTCAAAATGTGACATCAGAATCATCTAGGGAGCACATTTAAAATGACGAGTCCTGGACCATAACTCCAACCTACTGAATTAGAATCTCTGCATGTCCAACCTGAGAATTCATATTTCTAACAAGCACCCCAGGCACGCTTCATCAGACTCCCCTTCCTAGACACGTTACCTCAGCTGGGCTTCTTTCTACCTTTAAATGACAGCAATTCCAAACTGAAGTCACTTATAATAAACTAAACAACAGGAATTCTATTTGGCTATCCCTAGTTCTACAGCACATGGTTGATAAGGGTTATAGTTTAATCTGACAATTAAAGACCACATTTTCTGGCCTTGAGGGCCAGGAATTACAGATATTTATATTTACTACATTGATGACTATAAATTATCATGCTCTAACAAACAACAATATATTATGATGATTTTCCTATACACGGAAATTAAGTATTCTAAGAAAGGAGTATTTTTTTCTAATTCACAGTAATAACAACAATAGCAAAAACAATAATCTCTAACATTTAAAAGGTTCTTACTTCCTGTCAGGCACAGTTCTAAGTGCTTTATATGTATTAATTCACTGAATCCTCCTAACAATCCTTTGAGGTGGAACACTTTGCAAGCTTGTGGGCTACACAAATACCACTAACTTACAGGAGCAAGAATTCTCTCTGGGGAAGCAACCTCACATCTGTTCAAAGCCTCAAACCAGTACACACTTGAGTACCAAATTTTCTGCATCTATAAGGTATGGAAGAGGTGACCTGGAGCCTAAAACACTTTAACTTAGAAATTACCAAATGCTTATTTCTCCTATAATAAAATCTGCTACAAATTTTAAGAAGGGCTACATTCCAGTAATAAGTTATAAAATACATCTTGAAATAACAAGTGCATTACCTAATTAGTTACACTAGTTTTTTTACTTGCATACTATTATGTGTCTGTCAAAGACAATGACTTTGCTTTTGACATAATGTTTAAATGTTGTTCTAGACTGCAGTTAGTCAATAGGTTTTGCTGTTTCTTCCATCTACTCCCAGAACATGAAAACATATCATGTCATCACATTTAAACACATATTCATCTTTCTGTTACCTTTGGTAGGAAGACAAAAGCATGATTCACCCAAAAGCTGTACCAAAACGCTCCAAAAAGAGCACTTTATACATATTTCATGTATCAAATAAATCATGTAAACTCTGATTCTCAATGGTATTATTTCAATAAAGTCTATGAAAAAAAGAACATTAAAAACTTCGGAATAACAACAGCAACAAAACAACACTGACAAAGTGCAACTGACAAATGTTATTTTTAAAAATACCTTGGCCATATAACCTAGCTCATAAATAATGTCAACAGCCTACATACAGTACTGTCAAAATGTTACAAAAGTCGTAAAATGTTAAATAAACAACTTTCCTCTTTGGGGAGAAAAGAAGTGTAACAATAGTAAAGATTAGATATAAATTTTCTTTACATGGGATACCAAGAAACCCATATCTAATGTTAATCAAGAAAAAAGCCAGTGCAGAATTTTTGTGGCATAAACAGCAGATTAAAAGACCTATAACTGCTGTATCAAAATCTCATGGTAACTGCAAACCAAAAATCTACTATACACACACACACACACACACACAAAGAAAAAGCAATCCAAACACAACACTAAAGACAGTCATCAAATCACAAGAGAACAAAAGAGGAAGGGAAGAAAAAAGACCTTCAAAAACAAATCCAAAACAATTAACAAGCTGGCAATAAGAACATACATATGGGTAATTACCTTAAATGTAAATGGATTATATGCTCCAACCAAAAGACACAGACTGGCTGAATGGATATAAAAACAAGACCCATATATATGCTGTCTACAAGAGACCCACTTCAGATCTAGGGCCACATACAGACTGAAAGTGAGGGGATAGAAAAAGTTATTCCATGCAAATGGAAATCAAAAGAAAGCTGGAGTAGCAATACTTGTATCAGACAAAATAAACTTTAAAATAAAGACTGTTATAAGAGACAAAGAAGGACACTACGTAATGATCAAGGGATCAATCCAAGAAGAAGATATAACAATTGTAAATATGTACGCACCGAACATAGGAGCACCTCAATATATAAGGCAAATGCCACCAGCCATAAAAGGAGAAATTGACAGTAACATGATAATAGTGGTGGACTTTAACACCCCACTTTCATCAATGGACAGACCATCCAGACAGCTAATCAGTAAGAAAACACAGGCCTTAAATGACACATCAGACCAGATGGATTTTTTTGATGTTTACAGAGCATTTCATCCGATAGCAGCAGAATACACATTCTTTTCAAGTGCACATGGAATATTCTCCAGGACAGATAACATGCTGGGCCACAAAGTGAGCCTCGGTATATTTAAGAAAACTGAAATCATTTCAAGCATCTTTTCCGACCACAACAGTAGGAGATTAGAATTCAACTACAAGAAAAAAATTGTAAAAAACAAAAACACATGGAGGCTAAACAATATGCTACTAAACAACCAATGGATCACTGAAGAAATCAAAGAGGAAATCAGAAAATACCTAGAGACAAATGAAAACAAAAACACGACAATCCAAAACCTATGGGATGCAGCATAACCAGTTCTAAGAGGGAAGTTTGTAGCAATACAATCTTACTTCAGAAAACAAGAAATATCCCAAATAAACAACCTAACCTTACACCTAAAGCAACTAGAGAAAGAAGAAACAAAACCTACAGTTAGTAGAAGTAAAGAAATCATAAAGATCAGAGCAGAGGGACTTCCCTGGTGGCACAGTGGTTGAGAATCCGTCTGCCAGCACAGGGGACACGGGTTCGATCCCTGGTCCGGGAAGATCCCACATGCCGCGGAGCAACTAAGCCTGTGCACCACAACTACTGAGCCTGCGCTCTAGAGCCCACGAGACACAACTACTGAAGCCCACACGCCCTAGAGGCCGTGCTCTGCAACAAGAGAAGCCACTGCAATGAGAGGCCCGCACACCGCAACGAGGAGTGGTCCCCCACTCGCCGCGACAGAAACCCTGTGCGCAGCAATGATGACCCAACGCAGCGGAAAAAAAAGAGATCAGAGCAGAAATAAATGAAATAGAGATGAAGAAAATAGAAAAAAGATCAATAAAACTAAAGGCTGAAAAAACAAAAAAACCAAAAAGGTGGTTCTTTGAAAAGATAAACAAAATTGATAAACCTTTAGTGAGACTCATCGAGAAAAAAAGGGAGAGGGCTCAAATCAATAAAATTAGAAACAAAAAAGGAGAAGTTACAATGGACACCACAGAAATACAAAGGATAAGAGACTACTACAAGCAACAGTATGCCAATAAAATGGACACCCTAGAAGAAATGGACAAATTCTTACAACAGTACAATCTCCCAAGACTGAACCAGGAAGAAATAGAAAATATGAACAGACCTACCACAAGTACTGAAATTGAAACTGTGATTTAAAAAACTCCCAACAAAGACTTCCCTGGCAGTCCAGTGGTTAAGACTCCATGCTTCCACTGCAGGGAGCACGGGTTTGATCCCTCATTGGAGAACTAAGATCCCTTCTGCTTTGCAGTGTGGCAAAGAAAACCAAAAAAAAAAACCAAACAAAAAAACTCCCAACAAACAAAAGCCCAGGACCAGATAGCTTCATGGGGGAATTTTATCAAAAATTTAGAGAAGAGTTAACACCTATTCTTCTGAAACTATTTCAAAAACCTGTAGAGGAAGGAACACTCCCAAACTCATCCTATGAGGCTACCATCATCCTGCTACAAAAACCAGACAAAGATACCACAAAAAAAGAAAATTACAGGCCAATATCACTGATGAACACAAACACAAAACTCAACAAAATACTACCACAATACATTGAAAGGATCATACACCATGATCAAGTGGGATTTATCCCAGGGATGCAAGGATTTTTCAATATCTGCAAGTCAATCAATGTGATACACCACATTAACAAACTGAAGAATAAAAACCATATGATCATCTCAATAGATGCAGAAAAAGGTTCTCACAAAATTCAACACAGATTTATAATAAAAACTCTCCAGAAAGTGGGCACACAGGGAACCTACCTTAACATAATAAAGGCCATATATATGACAAACCCACAGGTAACAACATACTCAATGGTGAAAACCTGAAAGCATTTCCTCTAAGATCAGGAACAAGACAACAATTTCCATTCTGCCCACTTTTATTCAATGTAGTTTTGGAAGTCCTAGCCACGGCAATGAGAGAAGAAAAAGAAATAAAAGGAATCCAAATTGGAAAAGAAGTAAAACTGTCATTGTTTGCAGATGACATGATACTATACATAGAAAATCCTAAAGATGCCACCAGAAAACTACTAGAGCTCATCAATGAATGTGGTAAAGCTGAAGGATACAAAACTAATATACAGAAATCTGTTGAAGTTCTATACACTAACAACAAAAGATCACAAAGAGAAATTCAAAAGACAATCCCATTTATCATCGCATCAAAAAGAATAAAATACCTAGGAATAAACCTACCTAAGGAGGGAAAAGACCTGTACTCCAAGAACTTTAAAATGCTGATGAAAGAAATCTAAGATGACACAAACAGATGGATAGATATACCATGTTCTTGGATTGGAAGAATCAATATTGTCAAAATGACTATATTACCCAAAGTAATCTACAGATTCAATGCAATCCCTATCAAATTACCAATGGCATTTTTTGTAGACCTAGAACAATTTTTTAATTTGTATGGAAACAAAAAAGACCCCAAATAGCCAAAGCAATCTTGAAAAAGAAAAATGGAGCTGGACGAATCAGACTCCCTGACTTCAGACTATACTATAAAGCCACAGGAATCAAAAGAGTATGGTACTGGCACAAAGACAGACTCATAGATCAATGGAACAGGTACGAAAGCCCAGAAATAAACCCATACACCTGTGGTCAATTAATCTACGACAAAGGAGACAAGAATATACAATGGAGAAAAGACAGTCTCTTCAAGAAGCAGTGCTGGGAAACCTTAACAGCCACACGTAAAAGAATGAAATTAGAACATTCTCTAACACCATACACAAAAATTACTCAAAATGGATTGAAGATCTAAATGTAAGACGGGATACTATAAAACTCTTAGAGGAAAACATAGGCAGAACACTCTTTGACATAAATTGCGGCAATATATTTTTGGATCCACATCCTAGAGTAATGAAAATAAAAACAAACAAACAGGACCTAATTAAACTTAAAAGCTTTTGCACAGCAAAGGAAACCATAAACAAAATGAAAAGGCAACCCACAGAATGGGAGAAAATATATGCAAATGAAGTGACTGACAAGGGATTAATCTCCAAAATATATAAACAGCTCATGCAGCTCAATTAAAAAAAAAAATTAACCCAATCAAAAACTGGGCAGAAGATCTAAATCAGACATTTCTCCAAAGAAGACATACAGAAGGCCAAAAAGCACATGAAAAGATGTGTGACATCGCTGATTCTTGGAGAAATACAAATCAAAACTACAATGAGGTATCACTTCATGGTGGTCAGAATGGCCACCATCAAAAAGTCTACAAATAAAAAATGCTGGAGAGGGTGTGGAGAAAAGGGAACCCTCCTACACTGTCAGTGGGAATGCAAATTGGTACAGCCACTATGAAGAACAGTAAAAAGGTTCCTTAAAAAACTAAAAATAGGGAATTCTCTGGGCAGTCCAGTGGTTAGGCCTTGGCGCTTTCACTGCTGGGGCCCAGGTTCGATCCCTGCTCAGGGAACTAAGATCCTGCAAGCTGCACAGCGCAGCCAAAAAAAAAAAAAAACTAAAGTAAAAATACAGCTACTATATGATCCAGCAATCCCACTCCTGGGCACATACACAGAGAAAACTATTATTCAAAAAGATACATGCACCCCAATGTTCACTGCAGCACTATTTACAATAGCTAAGACACGGAAACAACCTAAATGTCCACTGACAGAGGAATGGATAAAGCAGGTGTGGTACATATACACAAAGGAATATTACTCATCCATAAAAAAGAATGAAATAATGCAATTTGGAGCAACATGGATGGACCTAGAGATTATCATATGAAGTGAAGTAAGTCAGACACAGAAAGACAAATACCATATGATATCACTTATATGTGGAATCTAAAAAATGATACAAATGAACTTACTTACAAAACAGAAACAGACTCACAGTGAAGTAAGTCAGAAAAACAAATACCATATGCTAACACATATATATGGAATCTAAAAAAAAAGAGGTTCTTACGAACCTAAGGACAGGACAGGAATAAAGATGCAAACGTAGAGAATGGACTTGAGGACACAGGGAGCAGGAAGGGTAAGCTGGGACAAAGTGAAAGAGTAGCACTGACATATATACACTACCAAATGTAAAATAGATAGCTAGTGGGAAGCAGCTGCATCGCACAGGGAGATCAGCTCAGTGCTTTCTGACCACCTAGAGGGGTGGGATAGGGAGGGTGGGAAGGAGATGCAAGAGGGAGGGTATATGGGGATATATATACACACATAGCTGATTCACTTTGTTATACAGCAAAAACTAACGTAACACTGTAAAGCAATTATACTCCAATAAAGATGTTTAAAAAGAAAAAAAAAAGAAACACACTCACAGACTCCAAAAATAAACATGGTTACCAAAGGGGGGACTTCCCTGGTGGTGCAGTGGATAGGACTCTATACTCCCAATGCTGGGGGCCCGGGTTCGATCCCTGGTCAGGGAACTAGATCCCACATGCATGCCGCAACTAAGGAGCCTGCGTGCCGCAACTAAGGAGCCCATGAGCCACAACTAAGGAGCCCACATCACAACTAAGGAGCCCATGTGCTGCAACTAAGGAGCCTGCCTGCTGCAACTAAGACCCCATGCAGCCAAATAAATAAATATTTAAAAACAAAACAAAACAAACATGGTTACCAAAGGGGAAAGGTGGGGGGGGGATAAATTAGGGGGTTGTGATTAACATATATACACCACTATGTATAAAACAGATAACCAACAAGGACTTACTGTATAGCACAGGGAATTCTACTTAATATTCTGTGAAAACCTATATGGGAAAAGAATCTGAAAAAGAACAGATACATGTATATGTATAACTGAATCACTTTACTGTCAACTATACGCCAATATACAATAAAAATTTTAAAAAAAGGAAAAATCTAGCATGGAATTCTGATGGCATAAACAGCAGATTAAAAAACCTACATTTTTGAGGGTCAGGGTGCCTGCAACCTGGAAAAAAAAAAATAAAGACCTGTAACTTTGAAGGGTCATATGATGACACATGTTAAAGAATGTACCTACTCTACCTTGCGACTGATTTTCAAGGACTGTAAACCAAGAGGTTAATAAGGACACACTTTTTCAATAACCTGGTTTATTTATTCGTTTAAAAGAACTCTATTCACCAATATGACAACATGAACCAAAATTTAAGTGTAAAATATACATAATATTTTGTATATGTGTTTATTTTTTAGAGAAGCATAGTAAAGTATTTAGGGATGAAACGCCACTATGTACATGACTTAATTTAAAATGCTTAAGCAAAAAGTAAAAGAAATGTAGCAAATATGGCAAAATGTTAACTGTTAAATTGACATAACAAGCATACACAGGTGTTTCCTATACTAGTCTGTTTACTTTTCTGTACATTTGAAACGTTTTATAGTGAGTACCAAAAAAGTACACATAAGCCTCCTTAAATCTAGTCTACTTCTAGGAATTAATCCTACAAATATAGCTCTGTCCACTAAAAAAGGCCTAGAAACAATGACTAATCCAGTAGCAATAAGTACCCTTAGAGCTCAGATTGAGGCCTCCAGGGCTTCCCTGGTGGCACAGTGGTTAAGAATCTACCTGCCAATGCAGGGACATGGGTTTGAGCCCTGGTCCGGGAAGACCCTCACATGCCGCGGAGCAACTAAGCCCGTGCGCCACAACTACTGAGCCTGCGCTCTAGAGCCCGTGAGCCACAACTACTGAGCCCATGTGCCACAACTACTGCAGCCCACACGCCTAGAGCCTGTGCTCCGCAACAAGAGAAACCACCGCAATGAGAAGCCCGCACACCGCAACAAAGAGTAGCCCCTGCTCGCTGCAACTAGAGAAAGCCCGAGCGCAGCAATGAAGACCCAACACAGCCAAAAATAAAAATAAATAATTTATTTAAAAAAAAAAAGATTGAGTCCTCCAAATGCTATTTGCCACTTAAAAAAAAAAAATCAGGCTCTTGGAGAAATGGCTGATTGTGATGTGAGGCAAAACACATGTATGATGAACCTTACACATTTGATAGTTTCCTTATCCTATGAGAAATAAGGAAGCTATCAAAAACCATTGGGTCATATCAAAAGTATTAAGGAGCCAGTTTGAAAGGGTTTCTACTTGCCAAAGATGGGATAATTTGAGCAATCAATAAGAATAATAACAGCAATGTACTGAAATTTATCAAATATGTTTAAACCCATGACTTTATAAAGATTGTTTTTAAGTTCACTAGTCTTCTACTGAATCAACTCATTATTACGAAGACTGATAAATAAAAGGAAAAAATCAAACATTTATCCTGCCTTTCAGTCACTCAATTATTTTGGAAAGTAAGTAATTAACACGGGGAAGTTTTCCATGATATAATTCGTCCAGCTACTTGTCTCATCCACCAGAAGAATGATGATAAAAGAAAGAAAATTATCAGAATGTCACCACTTTACAAGCCCAAATGAGATAATGGATGTAATAAGCCATATACACCAACAGCTGCTACCATATAGCAAAGAGACCCGACCAGACATTATGCACTTCCTGACTCAAGTATACATCACCTATAGAGTATTCGTACAAAAAATAAAATATCATACCTGCATCTAATCACGCCTATACGAAACTACCAACTTACAGGGAATGCAGGGGACAGAAAAACGTATTAATGACATCATGGGAATGCAATCAGAAAGATCCAGAATATGGGAAATTTTACAAGACAAACAGCACAATTTTTTCAACAAATAAATTGTAAGGAAGAAAAAAAAGGAATCAATGCGGGAAATCCTGTATCCAACCAACAGGACTGCCAGAAAAAAAAAAAAAAAGCAGGTAAAATGGAAAGGTCAAATTACCAAAGGTATCTTAGAAGAAAACTTCTCGTAACTGAAGAAACCCTATGACTTCAGACTGAGCAGGATTAACCACGAACACACCAAAGACAATGAATGAAGAATCACCCACAGATGGACACAGCTCCTTTCATAATAAGCCCTTTTGTACTGTATTTTTACTATGGTCACGTTTTATGTTAATAAATACTAAGAAAACACAGCAGCAAGGCTTCCAGAAGATCTGATACTCCCCACGGGGCCCACATACTCTGCTTTGCAGTGTCTCTGGATGCCCAAGGCGTCAGCCCCTGCTTTCCTGGGGTGAAGCAGATCCGCGGAGTTTCACAGTTTAATGAAGGCTGTCCACTAGGAAGCCCTCTGAGCCTCAGGACCACCCTGGGGAGTGTGTGGAGGGGCTGGGATCAGTGCCACCCCAAGGGGGTGGTGAAGGAGCTCACCGCTAGCTTAAGAGAAGCGTACAGCCGGCTGTTTACACTGAGGCGATTCTAAGTCCGGCGGCATGAGCGGCCAGAGGAACTGGGCCTCTGGGCCCCCATGCAGGGCTGCTTGCCACCCCTGTGCTGCACAGGGGGTCTCCCAGGGTCCTCCTTACTCTTCCAGGTTCCAGAGCTCGGGAGAGAGCACGTCCCAGGCCCCTGAGCAGCCTGGCTCCCACGCACCCTTCTCGCCCCCCACCTGCCCAGCACTGAAGCTGGACTCTCCCAGGAGGGGAAGGCAAAGAAGTCTCCATCTCCCAGCTGCAGACAACTGACTTCCCTCAGCTCCCGCTGAAGGGCAAGAGAAACGAAACCAGCTCCCCAGAGAAAGCAGCCTGGCTGAGCAGGTGGAGAGGGCGTGGGTGGACTGAGGAGTGGGACCCATTAGCTGTGGCTCTGCTTCCATGGGTCTGGGCGCCTCCTGGTCCCCCTCTAAAGTACGGAGGCACACCTGTCAAACGTTCAGATTCTGTGACTTTAGAAACAGATGAACTGAAGCAAAGGAGTGAAGCTCTTATGTGTGAACAGTGACTATCCCCCAAGTGACAGCCAGACGCAGGAAGGGCCACCCAGAGATCGTACCTGGAGCCTGCGGATAGCAGTGGGAGCCACCCCGTTGGACTTAACTGGGGGGCCTGAAGGAGAGGCCTGGGAGGAGCGGAGGATCAGCCCAGGCAGATGGGACTAAACTGCCTTAGCAAACAGCCCAGCCAGCTCTAGAGGCCCTGCCCAGATCCCCTGCGGGAGTGCCCAGCCCTGTGACCACCTGGGGAACCAACTGGTGAGGGCTGGGAATCTGTGCTCATGAGCTGTGCACACACTGCTGTGTGTGTCCCCAGGCGGAGCCGCCCACTGCAGCCCTAAAAGAGATAAAACAGAAATCGCTAGCACACAGCAGCAGATCAATCCCCACTACCCGGTTCATTCCTTCCCCTGAACTGACACCTCCCTGAGCACTGTTTACCCTTCACAGCTCCAGATACGCCCTTACTTAGTGTTTCTTCCGAATTTTACTCAGCACAGGGATTAAGAGGCAGAGCACCTGGGTTAAATTCTGCCTCATCAATTCCTAACCAGGTCTACTTAACCTTTCTGTGCCTCAGTGTCCTCTTCCAGAAGACAGGGATGACGCTGTCTGCCTCACTGGATGAGAGATCATTCAGGCATTCAACAAACATACTGAACACCTACTAGGCACTTGGAGTGCTAGGCGCGGCCGTTCCAGGTGCTCAGCGTACACCAGTAACTAGTCTAAGTGCCTTTAAGCCTTTAGCTCATTTAGTTGTCACAGCAGCCCTGTAACAGCATCCAGTGAAGTAACCCCAGGAGTAAGTACTAAATCTGTGTTCAATTTCTCTGCATCTTTGTACCAATCCCACAGGTGATCTCTAAAAGGAATCCAAGAGTAGCACCAACTGAGGTAGAGTAATGGAAAGAATGCCCCATACAATGATATAATTAATGAAGTGTAAATATGCAGTAGTTCCTGCTTTGCAGAATTATAATTTTCAGGAGAAAAAATGTCTGATATTACATACATGAAGAATGTATCAAAATCACAGGCAATTTAATAAACGAAAATAATATATACCACTTTAGATTTGCTAAACTGTCAATAAATAGCTTCCATCTAAGTTATTGTATTTGTGAGGTGCCACTCCAATCTGCCTTTAGGAACTGGAACGTATTCCCCCAAGCTGCTGGGCGTACTGGCTTTTGGCAGTTAGCACTCAACTGTGGGCCCTCTTTTAGAATTCTCTCCACTGAAAAAAGCACCTTGCCCCAGAGCACACCTCCTTCCTAAGGCAACCAGAACCCAGTAATAGATTATCATACCTCAACTATGAAAGACTCTGAAGGGCCATCCTATCTTCAGGGTTCCCCCATGGGGTCAGCTAAAACGCTTATTTAGAATAATTACAGCCCAACTTCTCCCTCCGCCCAATCCACTCCCTTTCATTAGGATCAATCCTAAGAGTACTCCCTAATACACTTTTTGAACAGTAAACTTCCTAAACGTGAATCTCCAACTCAATCTGCTTCCCAGAACACTGGGGTATTAGAAACTTCCAAGAACTGGACACTGACCCAATACTTTCAGACAGCAACTTGGCAATATGTGTCAAGAATCTTAAAATATTCATATTCTTAAGAAGCAATAGAATAGAAATGGTATGGGCTCTAAAGCAGAGATTTAAATCCCAGCTCTTTATAAGAAAGCTTTGAGACCTGAGTCTTGGTCTCCTCATCGATAAAAATGGGACAAATAACATCTATATTTTAGAGTTGTTGTTATATAATGTTAGAGTTGTAATAATGTTGTTCTTCAAAGTGGAGAGCATATGTAAAAGCACCTGGTACACAATGTTGCTTAATTAACAATTAATGTTGCACATCAGCTGACTTTAAATATTGATTGATTGGTTCAAGATGGCGGAGTAGAAGGGCGTGCTCTCACTCCCTCTTGGGAGAACACCAGAATCACAATTAACTGAACAATCATCAACAGGAAGGCACTGGAACTCACCAAAAAAGATACTCCACATCCAAAGACAAAGGAGAAGCCACAATGAGACGGTAGGAGGGGCACAATCACAGTAAAATCAAATCCCATAAACACTGGGTGGGTGACTCACAAACTGGAGAACAATTATACCACAGAAGTCCACCCACTGGAATGAAGGCTCTGAGCCCCATGTCAGGCTTCCCAACCTGGGGGTCCGGCAACGGGAGGAGGAATTCCTAGAGAATCAGACTTTGAAGGCTAGCGGGACTTGATTGCAGGACTTCGACAGGACTGAGGGAACAGAGACTCCACTCTTGGGGGACACACACAAAGTAGTGTGTGCATCGGGACCCAGGGGAAGGAGCAGTGACCCCACAGGAGACTGAACCAGACCTACCTGCTAGTGTTGGAGGGTCTCCTGCAGAGGCGGTGGGTGGCTGTGTCTCACCGTGAGGACAAGGACACTGGCAGCAGAAGTTCAGGGAAGTACTCCTTGGCGTGAGCCCTCTCAGAGTCCGCCATGAGCCCCACCAAAGAGCCCGGGTAGGCTCCAGTGTTGGGTTGCCTCAGGCCAAACAACCAACAGGGAGGGAACCCAGCCCCACCCATCAGCAAACAATCGGATTAAAGCTTTACTGAGCTCTGCCCACCAGAGCAACAGCCAGCTCTACCCACCACCAGTCCCTCCCATCAGGAAACTTGCACAAGCCTCTTAGATAGCCTCATCCACCAGAGGGCAGACAGCAGAAGCAAGAAGAACTACAATCCTGCAGCCTGTGGAATAAAAACCACATTCACAGAAAGACAGACAACATGAAAAGGCAGAGGGCTATGTACCAGATGAAGGAACAAGATAAAATGCCAGAAAAACAACTAAATGAAGTGGAGATAGGCAATCTCCCAGAAAAAGAATTCAGAATAATGATAGTGAAGATGATCCAGGACCTTGGAAAAACAATGGAGACAAAGATCGAGAAGATGCAAAATATATTTAACAAAGACCTAGAAGAATTAAAGAACAAACAAACAGAGATAAACAATACAATAACCAAAATGAAAAATACACTAGAAGGAATCAATAGCAGAATCACTGAGGCAGAAGAACGGAGAAGTGACCTGGAAGACAGAATGGTGGAATTCACTGCTGGGGAACAGAATAAAGAAAAAAGAATGAAAAGAAATGAAGATAGCCTAAGAGACCTCTGGGACAACATTAAACGCAACAACATTCGCATTACAGGGGCCCCAGAAGGAGAAGAGAGAGAGAAAGGACCCGAGAAAATATCTGAAGAGATTATAGTCGAAAACTTCCCTAACATGGGAAAGGAAGTGGCCACCCAAGTCCAGGAAGCGCAGAGAGTTCCATACAGGATAAACCTAAGAAGAAACGCGCCGAGACACAAAGTAATCAAATTGGCAAAAATTAAAGATAAAGAAAAATTATTGAAAGCAGCAAGGGAAAAACAAAAAATAACATACAAGGGAATTCACACGAGGTTAAGAGGTGACTTCTCAGCAGAAACTCTACAAGCCAGAAGGGAGTGGCATGACATATTTAAAGTGATGAAAGGGAAGAACCTAAAACCAAGATTACTCTACCCAGCAACGATCTCATTCAGATTTGACGGACAAATCAAAAGCTTTACAGACAAGCAAAAGCTAAGAGAATTCAGCACCACCAAACCAGCTCTACAACAAATGCTAAAGGAACTTTTCTAGGCAGAAAACACAAGAGAAGAAGAGGACCTACACAAACAAACCCAAAACAATTAAGAAAATGGTAATAGGAACATAGGTATCGATAATTACCTTAAACGTGAATGGATTAAATGCTCCAACCAAAAGACACGGGCTCGCTGAATGGATACAAAAACAGGACCCATATATATGCTGTCTACAAGAGACCCAATTCAGACCTAGGGACACATACAGACTGAAAGTGAGGGGATGGAAAAAGATATTCCATGCAAATGGAAATCAAAAGAAAGCTGGAGTAGCAATACTCGTATCAGATAAAATAGACTTTAAAATAAAGAATGTTACAAGAGACAAAGAAGGACACTATATAATGCTCAAGGGATCAATCCAAGAAGATATAACAATTATAAATATATATGCACCCAACATAGGAGCACCTCAATACAGAAGGCAACTGTTAACAGCTATAAAAGAGGAAATCAACAGTAACACAATAATAGTGGGAAACTTTAACACCTCACTTACACCAGTGGACAGATCATCCAAACAGAAAGTTAATAAGGAAACACAAGCTTTAAATGACACAGTAGACCAGATAGATTTAATTGATACTTATAGGACATTCCATCCAGAAACAGCAGATTATCCTTTCTTCTGAAGTGCGCATGGAACATTCTCCAGGACAGATCATATCTTGGGTAACAAATCAAGTCTCAGCAAATTTAAGAAAATTGAAATCATATCAAGCATCTGTTCTGACCACATGCTATTGAGATTAGAATTGAGATTAGAAATCAATTACAGGGAAAAAAGATGTAAAAAACACAAACACATGGAGGCTAAACAATATGTTACTAAATAACCAAGAGATCACTGAAAAAAATCAAAGAGGAAATCAAAAAATAGCTAGACAGATGACAATGAAAACATGATGATCCAAAACCTATGGGATGCAGCAAAAGCAGTTCTAAGAGGGAAGTTTATAGGAATACAAGCCTACCTCAAGAAACAAGAAAAATCTCAAATAAACAATCTAACTTTACACCTAAAGGAACTAGAGAAAGAAGAACAAACAAAACCCAAAGTCAGCAGAAGGAAAGCAATCATAAAGATCAGAGCAGAAATAAATGAAATAGAAACAAAGGAAACAATAGCAAAAATCAATAAAACTAAAAGCTGGTTCTTTGAGAAGATAAACAAAATTGATAAACCATTAGCCAGACTCATCAACAGGGAGAGTACTCAAATCAATAAAATTAGAAATGAAAAAGGAGAAGTTGCAACAGACGCTGCAGAAATACAAAGCACCCTAAGAGACTACTACAAGCAACTCTATGCCAATAAAATGGACAACCTGGAAAAAATGGACAAATTCTTAGAAAGGTATAACCTTCCAAGACTGAACCAGGAAGAAACAGAAAATATGAACAGACCAATCACAAGTAATGAAATTGAAACTGTGATTAAAAATCTTCCAACAAACAAAGTCCAGGACCAGATGACTTCACAGGTGAATGCTATCAAACATTTAGAGAAGAGCTAACACCCATCCTTCTCAAACTCTTCCAAAAACCTGCAGAGGAAGGAACACTCCCAAACTCATTCTATGAGGCCACCATCACCCTGATACCAAAACCAGACAAAGGTACTACAAAAAAAAGAAAATTACAGACCAATATCACTGATGAATATAGATGCAAAAATCCTCAACAAAACACTAGCAAACAGAATCCAAAAAAACATTAAAAGGATCATACACCATGATCAAGTGGGATTTATCCCAGGGATGCAAGGATTCTTCAATATAGGCAAATCAATCAATGTGATATGCCATATTAACAAACTAAAAAATAAAAATCATATGATCACCTCAATAGATACAGAAGAAGCTTTTGACAAAATTCAACACCCATTTATGATAAAAACTTTCCGGAAGGTGGGCATAGAGAGAACCTACCTCAACATAATAAAGGCCATATACAACAAACCCAGAGCCAACATCATTCTCAATGGTGAAAAACTGAAAGCATTTCCTCTAAGATCAGGAACGAGACAAGGATGTTCACTCTCACCACTATTATTCAACACAGTTTTGGAAGTCCTAGCCACGGCAATCAGAGAAGAAAAAGAAATAAAAGGAAGACAAATTGGAAAGAAGAAGTAAAACTGTCACTGTCTGCAGATGACATGATACTAAACATTGAGAATCCTAAAGATTCCACCAGAAAACTACTAGAGCTCATCAATGAATTTGGTAAAGTTGTAGGATACAAAATTAATGCACAGAAATCTCTTGCATTCCTATACACTAATGATGAAAAACCTTAGAGAGAAATTAAGGAAACACTCCCATTTACCATTGCAATAAAAAGAATAAAATACCTAGGAATAAACCTACCTAGGGAGACAAAAGACCTGTATGCAGAAAACTATAAGACACTGATGAAAGAAATTAAAGATGATACCAACAGATGGAGAGATATACCATGTTCTTGGATTGGAAGAATCAATAATGTGAAAATGACTCTACTACCCAAAGCAATCTACAGATTCAATGCAATCCCTATCAAATTACCAATGGCATTTTTTACAGAACCAGAACAAAAAAATCTTAAAATTTGTATGGAAACACAAAAGACCGCAAATAGTCAAAGCAGTCTTGAGGGAAAAAAATGGAGGTGGAGGAATCAGACTCCCTGACTTCAGACTATGCTACAAAGCTACAGTCATCAAGACAATATGGTATTGGCACAAAACCAGAAATATAGATCAATGGAATAGGAAAGAAAGCCCAGAGATAAACCCACGCACCTATGGTCAACTAATCTATGACAAAGGAGGCAAGGATATACAATGGAGAAAAGACAGTCTCTTCAATAAGTGGTGCTGGGAAAACTGGACAGCTACATGTAAAAGAATGAAATTAGAACACTCCCTAACACCATACACAAAAATAAACTCAAAATGGATTAGAGATCTAAATGTAAGACCAGACACTATAAAACTCTTAGAGGAAAACATAGGAAGAACACTCTTTGACATAAATCACAGCAAGATCTTTTTTGATCCACCTCCTAGAGTAATGGAAATAAAAACAAAAATAAACAAATGGGACCTAATGAAACTTAAAAGCTTTTGCACAGCAAAGGAAACTACAAAACAGACGAAAGGACAACCCTCAGAATGGGGAAAATATTTGCAAACGAATCAACGGACAAAGGATTAATCTCCAAAATATATAAACAGCTCATGCAGCTCAATATTAAAAAAACAAACAACGCAATCCAAAAAGGGGCAGAAGACCTAAATAGACATTTCTCCAAAGAAGACATACAGATGGCCAAGAAGCACATGAAAAGCTGCTCAACATCACTAATTATTAGAGAAATGCAAATCAAAACTACAATGACGTATCACCTCACACCAGTTAGAATGGGCATCATCAGAAAATCTACAAACAACAAATGCCGGAGAGGGTGTGGAGAAAAGGGAACCCTCTTACACTGTTGGTGGGAATGTAAATTGATACAGCCACTGTGCACAACAATATGGAGATTCCTTAAAAAACTAAAAATAAAATTACCATATGACCCAGCAATCCCATTACTGGGCATATACCCTGAGAAAACCATAATTCAAAAAAGAGACATGCACCCCAATGTTCACTGCAGCACTGTTTACAATAGCCAGGTCATGGAAGCAAGCTAAATGACCATCAACAGACGAATGGATAAGGAAGATGTGGTACATATATACAATGGAATATTACTCAGCCATAAAAAGGAACAAAATTGAGTCATTTGTAGAGACATGGATGAACCTAGAGACTGTCATACAGAGTGAAGTAAGTCAGAAAGAGAAAAACAAATATTGTATATTAGCACATATATGTGGAACCTAGAAAAATGGTACAGATGAACCGGTTTGCATGGCAGAAACTGAGACACAGATGTAGAGAACAAACGTATGGACACCAAGGTGGGAAAGCGGCAGGGGGTGGGGGGGTGCTGTGATGAATTGGGAGATTGGGATTGACATATATACACTAATATGTATAAAATGGATAACTAATAATAACCTACTGTATAAGAAAATAAATAAAATTTATAAATTAAAAAATATATATATGTAAAAAAAAAAAGATTAAATATTACTTTCTCTTCCAATTTACCAATAATTCAAGTCAAATAAGGGAAGAAACTCTCTCCACACTAAATATCCTGGTAAACCTTAGGTCCATGAAAGCAGAGTCCGTATCTACCTAGTTCAGTGGTTCTCAAACCTTAGTGAACTTATTAAAGTACCCTGGAGAGCTTCTTAAAACACAGGCTGCTGGGCCCCACCTCCAGAGTTTCTGATTCAGTAGTTCTGGGGTGAGGCTCCAGAATTTTCACTGCTAACAAGTAACCAAGTGATGCTGATACTGGTCAGTGACCACACTTTGAGACCCTCCGGTATAAGTTTTTCACTGAATCCCCCTGGATTGATTCAAGCCAGTTCCTAATACACAGAAGATACTTAAATATTTGTTGACTGACTAAAACATATAAGTAAGTCTACTATACTGTTGTTTACAAAAGTAAAAAACTAGAAATTAATGTCTAAAAATGGGGGGTGATTAAATAAACTAGGTACTATACTAAATGTAACCATTAAGAAACACAAGTAAAATCATCAACAAAATGAAAAGGCAACCTACTGAATGGGTGAAAATATTTGCAAATCATTTATCTGATAAGGGGTTAATATCCAAAGTATACAAAGCATACATACAACTCAATAGCAAGAAAACCACAAATCTGACTTAAAATTGGGCAGAGGCTCTAAACAGATATTTTTCCAAAGAAGACATACAGATGGCCAACAGGTACATGAAAAGATGCTCAAGATTACTAATTATCAGGTAAATGCAAATCAGAACCACAAGGAGCTATCACCTCACACTTGTTAGAAATGCTATTACCAAAAAGACAAGAGATAACAAGTGTTGGTTAGGCTACGGAGAGAAGGGAACCCTTGTGCATTGCTGGTAGGAATGTAAATTGATGCAGCCACTATGGAAAACATTATGGAGGTTCCACAAAAAATTAAAAACAGAAGTACCATAGAACCTAGAATTAAACTTCTCAGTATTAATCCAAAGGAAACAAAACACTAACTCAAAAAGATATTTGCACCCCCATATTTACTGCAGCATTATTTACAGTAGCCAAGACACAGAAGCAACCTAAGTGCCCACTGATGGATGAATGGATGAAGAAGATGTGGTACATATATATAATGGAATATCATTCAGCCATAAAAAGAAAGGAAATCTTGCCATTTGCGACAACATGGACAGAACTTGAGAGCATTATGATGCTAAGTGAAATAAGTCAGACAGAGGAAGACAAATACCATATGATCTCATTTATATGTGGAATCGAAAAGAAAAAAGAAAAAAGAAAGGAAGGGAAAGGAAGGAATAGGAAAGGAAAGGGGGAGAGACCTTCAAGGTGGAGGAGGAGTGAAACGTGGAGATCATCTTCCTCTCCACAAATACATCAGAAATACATCTGCATGTGGAACAACTCCTACATAACACCTACTGAACGCTGGCAGAAAATCTCAGACTTCCCAAAAGGCAAGAAACTCCCCATGTACCTGGGTAGAGCAAAAGAAAAAAGGAAAAACAGAGACAAAAGAATAGGGACGGGACCTGCCCCTCTGGGAGGCAGCTGTGAAGGAGGAAAAGTTCCCACACACTAGGAAGGCCCTTCACTGGCAAGACTGGGGGTGGTGGGGGGGGAAGATCGGGGCCACGGAGGACAGCGCAGCAACAGGGGTGCAGAGGGCAAAGAAGAGAGATTCCCACATGGAAGATGGGTGCCGACCAGCACTCACCAGCCCGAGAGGCTTGTCTGCTCACCCGCCGGGGCGGGCGGGGGCTGGGAGCTGAGGCTCGGGCTTCGGAGGTCAGATCCCAGGGAGAGGACTGGGGTTGGCTGCGTGAACACAGCCTGAAGGAGCTAGTGCGCCACAGCTAGCCGGCAGGGAGTCCGGGAAAAGGTCTGGACCTGCCTAAGAGGCAAGAGACCACTGTTTCAGGGTGCATGAGGAGAGGGGATTCAGAGCACCGCCTAAATGAGCTCCAGAGACGGGCGCGAGCTGCGGCTATCAGCGCGGACCCCAGAGACGGGCATGAGATGCTAAGGCAGCTGCTGCAGCCACCAAGAAGCCCGTGTGCAAGCACAGGTCACTATCCACACCACCCCTCCCGGGAGCCTGTGCAGCCCGCCACTGCCAGGGTCCCGTGATCCAGGGACAACTTCCCCAAGAGAACGCACAGCACGCCTCAGGCTGCTGCAATGTCACGCCGGCCTCTGCCGCCGCAGGCTTGCCCCGCATCCGTACCCCTCCCTCCCCGCGGCCTGAGTGAGCCAGAGCCCCCTAAACAGCTGCTCCTTTAACCTCGACCTGTCTGGGCGGGAAACATATGCCCTCAGGCGACCTACACGCAGAGGCGGGGCCAAATCCAAAGCTGAACCCTGGGAGCTGTGTAAATAAAGAGAAGGGAAGGGAAATCTCTCCCACAGCCTCAGGAGCAACAGATTAAATCTCCACAATCAACGTGATGTACCCTGCATCTGTGGAATACCTGAATAGACAACCAATCATCCCAAATTGAGGAGGTGGACTTTGGGAGCAACTGTAGACTTGGGGTTTGCTTTCTGCATATAATTCGTTTCTGGTTTTATGTTTATCTTAGTTTAGTATTTAGAGCTTATTATCATTCGATTTATTTATTGATTTGGTTGCTCTCTCCCTTCTTGTTAATATACAGTTTTTTTTTCTTTTTTCTCTTTTTGTGAGTATGTATGTACATGCTTCTTTGTGTAATTTTGTCTGTATAGCTTAGCTTTTACCATTTGTCCTAGGTTTCTCTTTGTCCATTTTTGTGTTTTTTTTTAATATAATTTTTAGCACTTGTTATCATTGGTTGATCTGCTTTTTGGTTTGGTTACTCCCTCTTTCTTCTTTTTTTTTTACTTCTTAGTTTTTAAATTTTCAATGAATTTTTTTAATTTTAATAACTTCCTTTCTTATTATTTTTTCCTCCCCTCCCCTCCCATCCCTTCTCTTCCCTCCTTCCTTTTCTTTTTTTCTCCCTTTTCTTCTGAGCCATGTGGCTGGCAGGGTCTTGGTGCTCCAGCCAGGTGTCAGGCCTGTGCCTCTGAGGTGGGAGAGCCGAGTTCAGGACACTGGTCCACCAGAGACCTCCCAGCTCCACGTAATATCAAACGGCGAAAGCTCTCCCAGAGATCTCCATCTCAACACCAAGACCCAGCTCCACTCAACAACCAGCAAGCTACAGTGCTGGACACCCTATGCCAAACAACTAGCAAGACAGGAACACAACCCCACCCATTAGCAGAGAGGCTGCCTAAAATCATAATAAGGTCACAGACACCCCAAAACACACCACCAGATGTGGTCCTGCCCACCAGAAAGACAATATCCAGCCTCATCCACCGGAACACAGGCACCAGTCCCCTCCACCAGGAACCCTACACAACCCACTGAACCAACCTTAGCCACTAGGGGGCAGACACCAAAAACAGCAGGAACTACGAGCCTGCAGCCTCTGAAAAGGAGACCCCAAACACAGTACGTTAAGCAAAATGAGAAGACAGAGGAACACGCAGCAGATGAAGGAGTAAGGTAAAAGCCCACCAACCAAACGAATGAAGAGGAAATAGGCAGTCTACCTGAAAAAGAATTCAGAGTAATGACAGTAAAGATGATCCAAAATCGAGGAAATAGAATGGAGAAAATTCAAGAAACGTTTAACAAGGACTAGAAGAATTAAAGAGCAAATAAACCATGTTGAACAACACAATAAATGAAATTAAAAATTCTCTAGAAGGAAACAATAGCAGAATAACTGAGGCAGAAGAACGGATAAGTGACCTGGAAGATAAAATAGGGGAAACAGGGCTTCCCTGGTGGCGCAGCGGTTGAGAATCTGCCTGCCAATGCAGGGGACATGGGTTCGAACCCTGGTCTGGGAAGATCCCACATGCCGCGGAGCAACTAGGCCCATGAGTCACAACTACTGAGCCTGCACGTCTGGAACTTGTGCTCCGCAACAGGAAAGGCTGCGACAGTGAGAGGCCCACGCACAGCGATGAAGAGGGGCCCCTGCTTGCTGCAACTAGAGAAAGCCCTCGCACAGAAATGAAGACCCAACACAGCCAAAAATAAATATAAATAAATTAAAAATTTAAAAAAAAATAGGAGAAATAACTACTGCAGAGCAGAATGAAGGAAAAAGAATTAAAATAATTGAGGACAGTCTCAGAGACCTCTGGGACAACATTAAACACACCAACATTCGAATTATAGGGGCCCCAGAAGAAGAAGGGAAAAAGAAAGGGACTGAGAAAATAGTTGAAGAGATTATAGTTGAAAACTTCCCTAATATGGGAAAGGAAATAGTTAATCAAGTCCAAGAAGCGCAGAGAGTCCTATACAGGATAAATCTAAGGAGAAACATGCCAAGACACATATTAATCAAACTATCAAAAATTAAATACAAAGAAAAAATATTAAAAGCAGCAAGGGAAAAACAACAAATAACATAGAAGGGAATGCCCATACAGTTAACAGCTGATCTTACAGCAGAAACTCTACAAGTCAGAAGGGAGTGGCAGGACATATTTAAAGTGATGAAAGGGAAAAACCTACAACCAAGATTACTCTACCCAGCAAGGATCTCATTCAGATTCGATGGAGAAATTAAAACCTTTACAGACAAACAAAAGCTAAGAGAATTCAGCACCACCAAACCAGCTCTACAACAAATGCTAAAGGAACTTCTCTAGGCAGGAAACACAAGAGAAGAAAAAGACCTACAATAACAAACCCAAAACAATTAAGAAAATGGTAATAGGAACATGCATATCGATAATTACTTTAAATGTAACTGGATTAAATCCTCCAACGAAAAGACACAGACTGGCTGAATGGATACAAAAACAAGACCCATATATATGCTGTCTACAAGAGACCCACTTCAGACCTAGGGACACATACAGACTGAAAGTGAGGGAATGGAAAAAGATATTCCATGCAAATGGAAATCAAAAGAAAGCTGGAGTAGCAATTCTCATATCAGACAAAACAGACTTTAAAATAAAGACTATTATAAGGACAAAGAAGGACACTACATAATGATCAAGGGATCAATCCAAGAAAAAGATACAACAATTGTAAATATTTATGCACCCAACATAGGAGCACCTCAGTACATAAGGCAAATGCTAACAGCCATAAAAGGGGAAATTGACAGTAACACAATCATAGTAGGGGACTTTAACACCCCACTTTCACCAATGGACAGATCATCCAAAATGAAAATAAATAAGGAAACACAAGCTTTAAATGATACATTAAACAAGATGGACTTAATTGATATTTATAGGACATTCCATCCAAAAACAACAGAATACACTTTCTTCTCAAGTGCTCATGGAACATTCTCCAAGATAGATCATGTCTTGGGTCACAAATCAAGCCTTGATAAATTTAGGAAAATTGAAACTGCATCAAGTATCTTTTCCAACCACAACACTATGAGACTAGGTATCAATTACAGGAAAAAATCTGTAAAAAATACAAACACATGGAGACTAAACAATACACTACTTAATAACCAAGAGATCACTGAAGAAATCAAAGAGGAAATCAAAAAATACGCAGAGACAAATGACAATGAAAACACGATGACCCAAAACCTATGGGATGCAGCAAAAGCAGTTCTAAGAGGGAAGTTTATAGCAATACAATCCTACCTCAAGAAACATCTCAAATAAAAAAACCTAACCTTACACCTAAAGCAATTAGACAAAGAAGAACAAAAAATCCCCAAAGTTAGCAGAAGGAAAGAAATCATAAAGATCAGATCAGAAATAAATGAAAAAGAAATGAAGGAGGGGCTTCCCTGGTGGCGCAGTGGTTGAGAATCTGCCTGCCAATGCAGGGGACACGGGTTCGAGCCCTGGTCCGGGAAGATCCCACATGCCACGGAGCAACTAGGCCCGTGAGCCACAACTACTGAGCCTGCGCGTCTGGAGCCTGTGCTTCGCAAGAAGAGAGGCCACGACAGTGAGAGGCCCGCGCACCGCGATGAAGAGTGGCCCCCGCTTGCCACAACTGGAGAAAGCCCTAGCACAGAAACTAAGACCCAACACAGCGACCAATCAATCAATCAATAAAAAAAATAAATAAATCTTAAAAGCAGAAACCTACCATTTAAAAAAAAAAAAAAGAAATGAAGGAAACAATAGCAAATATCAATAAAACTAAAAGCTGGTTCTTTGAGAAGATAAACAAAATTGATAAACCATTAGCCAGACTCATCAAGAAAAAAAGGGAGAAGGCTCAAATCAATAGAATTAGAAATGAAAAAGGAGAAGTAACAACTGACACTGCAGAAATACAAAGGATCATGAGAGATTACTACAAGCAACTATATGCCAAAAAAATGGACAACCTGGAACAAATGGACAAATTCTTAGAAAAGCACAACCTTCCGAGACTGAACCAGGAAGAAATAGAAAATATAAACAGACCAATCACAAGCACTGAAATTGAGACTATGACTAAAAATCTTCCAACAAACTAAAGCCCAATACCAGATGGCTTGACAGGCGAGTTCTATCAAACATTTAGAGAAGAGCTAACACCTATCCTTCTCAAACTCTTCCAAAACACAGGAGAGGGAGGAACACTCCCAAACTCATTCTACGAGACCACCATCACCCTGATACCAAAACCAAACCATGATGTCACAAAGAAAGAAAACTACACGCCAATATCACTGGTGAACATACATGCAAAAATCCTCAACAAAATACTAGCAAACAGAATCCAACAGCAGATTAAAAGGATCATACACCATGATCAAGTGGGGTTTATCCCAGGAATGCAAGGATTCTTCAACATATGCAAAGCAATCAATGTGATACACCATATTAACAAACTGAAAAAGAAAAACCATATGATTGTCTCAATAGATGCAGAAAAAGCTTTTGACAAAATTCAACACCCATTTATGAAAAAAACCCTCTACAAAGTAGGCATAGAGGGAACTTACCTCAACATAATAAAGGCCATATATGACAAACCCACAGCCAACATCGTTCTCAATGGTGAAAAAGTGAAACCATTTCCACTAAGATCAGGAACAAGAGAAGGTTGCCCACACTCACCACTATTATTCAACACAGTTTTGGAAGATTTAGGCACAGCCATCAGAGAAGAAAAAAAAAATAAAAGGAATCCAAATCAGAAAAGAAGAAGTAAAGCTGTCACTGTTTGCAGATGACATGATACTGTACATAGAGAATACTAAGGATGCTACCAGAAAACTGCTAGAGCTATTCAATGAATTTGGTAAAGTAGCAGGATACAAAATTAATGCACAGAAATCTCTTGCATTCCTATTCACTAATGATGAAAAGTCTGAAAGAGAAATTAAGGAAACACTCCCATTTACCACTGCAACAAAAAGAATAAAATACCGAGGAATAAACCTACCTAAGGAGGTAAAAGACCTGTATGAAGAAAACTATAAGACACTGATGAAAGAAATTAAAGATGATACAAACAGATGGAGAGATATACCATGTTCTTGGATTGGAAGAATCAACATTGTGAAAATGACTATACTACGCAAAGCAATCTACAGATTCAATGCAATCCCTATCAATATAGCAATGGCATTTTTCACAGAACTAGAACAAAAAATTGCACAATCTGTATAGAAACACAAAAGACTCCGAATAGCCAAAGCAACCTTGAGAAAGAAAAACGGAGCTGGAGCAATCAGGCTCCCTGACTTCAAACTATACTACAAAGGTACAGTCATCAAGACAGTATGGTACTGGCACCAAAACCGAAATATATATCAATGGAACAGGATAGAAAGCCCAGAGATAAACCCACGCACATATGGTCACCTTATTTTTGATAAAGGAGGCAAGAATATACAATGGAGAAAAGACAGCCTCTTCAATAAGTGGTGCTGGGAAAACTGGACAGCTACATGTAAAAGAATGAAATTAGAACACTTCCTAACACCATACAGAAAAATAAACTCAATATGGATTAAAGACCTAAATGTAAGGCCAGACACTATAAAACTCTTAGAGGAAAACAGAGGCAGAACACTATGACATAAATCACAGCAAGATCCTTTTTGATCCACCTCCTAGAGAAATGGAAATAAAAACAAAAATAAACAAATAGGACCTAATGAAAGTTAAAAGCTTTTGCACAGCAAAGGAAACCATAAAGAAGACGAAAAGACAACCCTCAGAATGGGAGAAAATATTTGCAAATGAAGCAACTGGCAAAGGATTAATCTCCAAAATTTGCAAGCAGCTCATGCAGCTCAATATGAAAAAAACAAACAATCCAATCCAAAAATGGGCAGAAGACCTTAATAGACATTTCTCCAAAGAAGATATACATATAGCCAACAAACACATGAAAGAATTCTCAACATCACTAATTATTAGAGAAATGCAAATCAAAACTACAGTGAGGTATCACCTCACACCAGTCTGAATGGCCATCATGAAAAAATCTACAAACAATAAATGATGGCGAGGGGCTTCCCTGGTGGCGCAGTGGTTGGGAGTCTGTCTGCCAATGCGGGGGACACGGGTTCGAGCCCTGGTCTGGGAAGATCCCACATGCTGCGGAGCAACTAAGCCCGTGTGCCACAACTACTGAGCCTGCGCGTCTGGAGCCTGTGCTCTGCAACAAGAGAGAATGCGACAGTGAGAGGCCCGCGCACCGCAATGAAGAGTGGCCCCCGCTTGCCACAACTAGAGAAAGCCCTTGCACAGAAATGAAGATCAAACACAGCCAAATATAAATAAATAAATAAATAAAATTTTAAAAATAATAAATTAAATAAATAAATAAATGCTGGAGAGGGTGTGGAGAAAAGGGAACCCTCTTACGCTGTTGGTGGGAATGTAAATTGATACAGCCACTATGGAGAACAGTATGGAGATTCCTTAAATAACTAAAAATAGAACTACCATACAACCCAGCAATCCCACTACTGGGCACATACTCTGAGAAAACCATAATTCAAAAAGAGTCATGTACCACAATGTTCATTGCAGCTCTATTTACAACAGCCAGGACATGGAAGCAACCTAAGTGTCCATCGACAGATGAATGGATAAATAAGATGTGGCACATATATACAATGGAATATTACTTAGCCATAAAAAGAAACGAAATTGAGTTATTTGTAATGAGGTGGATGGACCTAGAGTCTGTCATACAGAGTGAAGTAAGGCAGAAAGAGAAAAACAAATACCATATGCTAACACATATATATGGAATCTAAAAAAAAAAAAGAAAAGAAAAATGGTTATGAAGAACCAAGGGGCAGGACAGGAATAAAGACACAGATGTAGAGAATGGACTTGAGGACACGGGGAGGGGGAAGGGTAAGCTGGGACGAAGTGAGAGAGTGGCATGGACTTAAATATACTACCAAATGTAAAATAGAAAGCTAGTGGGAAGCAGCCGCATAGCACAGGGAGATCAACTCGGTGATTTGTGACCACCTAGAGGGCTGAGATAGGGAGGGTGGGAGGGAGACGCAAGAGGGAGGAGATATGGGGATACATGTATATGTATAACTGATTCACTTTGTTATAAAGCAGAAACTAACACACCATTGTAAAGCAATTATATTGCAATAAAGATGTTAAAAATATATATATATGTAAATGCAAAAGTAATAAATACTCAAAATTCACAAAATAAATAAATAAGTAAAAAGAAAAGAAAAGAAAAGAAACAAGAAAGGAAGGGGAAGGAAAGGGGAAAGGAAGGAAGGAAGAGAAGGAGGGAGGGAGGGAGGAGGAAAGAAAAGAACACATAGATACAGAGAACAGATCAGATTGGTGGTGCCAGAGGTGGAGGATGGGGGGTGGCTAAAATGGATGAAAGGGGTCAAAAGGTACAAAGTTCCAGGTATAAAATAAGTAAGTCCTGGAGAGATCTTAAAATTCTCAGAAATGTATAAGTATGTGTGGTGATATATGTGAAGTAGACTTATTGTGGTGATTATTTTGCAATGTATACAAACACTGAATCATGTTGTATACCTGAAACTAATATTATATGTCAATTATATCTCAATAAAAAAGGACATACAAGTAAAATGATGCTACAGAAACACAGATAAATATATACCGAATCATAAGTTAAAAACGGTAACACAGAATTGTATTTATATCAATTTAAACTACAACATACACATGGATTAATGGTAAGAGAAATTCCATAAATATTACCTCATTTTTGAGCTTAAGGTTATGGGAATTCAATATTTTTAGTTAGTGTTTAAAGTTTACTCAGAAGATATTTTAAGGTTGACTTAATATAAAAGAGCAACACTGAATAATTAGATAAGTGTGTAATCAAATAAAGCCATGCATATCACAGGATATTGTCACAGAAGTAAAACAAGTGTATATCAGAGGCACATATAACTTGGTTGTTAGTTTCCTCAAAACTGGTGTTATAAAGCACTACTGAGAAGCCTACCCAGAAGCAACTACAAGATAAATACACACACACACACACACAAAATCATATATTACCTGCCATAGGAGGGACAACGCCAGAAAAACGCACTGTTGCATGTTCTCCATTAACTTCGACTCTCCGACCAACGACATCTGATGTCAAAGTGTCATTCATTATAACATTGCCAGAATCCAAAATATGAGGAGATCTAGGAAGAAAACACAACATTGACAAGGACGTAGTAAAACTCTTTAAAAAAATTTTTTTTTAACTTTACGTAGCTATTCACGAGGTCAACACTTCTACCCAATTTAGTCTTCACATTTTGGTGAAGGGAAGAACCTAAAGGTTTAGGTACCAGACTCTCAGAATTTGATTTTACTTTACTCTCTAACTATATTTTGATAATTTAATCCTTTTTTTAAAAAGCTTGCTTAACTCCAGTTAGCTCACATCACATGACTGTGTATTCTATCATTTACTGAAGGGGGTGGGAAGAGAAGGAGAGTAGAAGAGAGGGGGATAAAGGTTACAGAGAAAAGGCAAAGGAAACAGGCAACATGGGCATCGTTCTCTTTCCAGGAAGGAGAAACACAAATAAACAGATGCAGGAAGGAACACATATAATGAAAAATTCAGGGAATTCCCTTGCGATCCAGTGGTTAGGACTCTGCACTTCCACTGCCAAGAGCTCAGGTTTGATCCCTGGTCGGGGAGCTAAGATTCCACAAGCTGCATGGTGCAGCAAAAAAAAAAGAAAAGAAAAGAAAGAAAAAATAAAATTTCAGAACCCTAAAAACAAGGAGCCCGAGAGAAAAGTATCATCTATCTAGGAACCATCACTAGGTCCAACTCCCACTTCAACAAGTTGGTTTCTTCAACAGATGAAAAAGAACGAGATGGAAGGAAAACAAAGGGATTAAAAGAAACTTAAGAGAAATGTAAGCGAACTGCAATGTACAGACTTTATTTGGAAACCAAATTCTTAAAAACTGTAAATAACTTTCAAAATAAATTATGAAAAAACTGAAAATTTGAAAAGCTGACTAGATAGTTGATGATATTCAAGAATAATTGTTTCCCATAAGGCTAAAACAAAATCAATTTATTTTGCGAAAAAAAGGGAAAGAATAATTGTTAAAGTTTTAGCTGTGCTAATGGTATAGTGGTTACGACTTTTTGTAAGACTTTATATTTCACAGAAATACACATTAAATTATTTACAGATTTTTTAAAGCTGTATTTTATACGTACCACACCAGTGGCAGTATAGACAATACACTGAAAGGAAGTTAAAAGCAGAGTGGCCAGGTAGGGAAATAGTGCTGTAATTCGGGTGAAAACAATGACAGCTTGAGCCAAGGCACTCGCCTCCATACATTCATTCAACACATACTAAGCACTGACCACATGCTGGCTAATGCATGGACCTCACGGCGCACACAGTAAACCCTACATGTGTGACTCCTGTCTCAGAAGCTTACAGTCCAGTGGCAGTTAGACCTGAGAGAAGGGTATGGATTTGAGAGAAAGTTAAGAGCTGGAACAGGGTCTGGAGATTAAATGGATAGAAATGGTAAAAATTGAAGACTAGGAAGACAAGATTTTGTCTAGGGTATATGGTGGTGCCAGACACCAACATGAGTAATACAAGAGAAGGTTTAGGCTTGGGAGGGAAAAGAGTTTGTTTGAGGTGCCTACAGAATGTCATGATGGACTTAGGACTCTAGTTCAAAAGACACGTTTTCACTAGAAATGTGTTTTTGGGAGTCAACAGCACAATTTATAACTGATAACCATGACAGTGGATGAGACTGAAAGTGTATTAGGTGCAAAGAAAAGAGGGTGGAAAGAAAAAGAAAGTCACTGACAGAACCCTGGGGAAATACAATATTTAAAAGAGAAAGGGAAGAAACCCCTAAGAAAGAGTCAGAGGAAAACCTGGTTTTCTTTTATCCTTTCTGGCTTTTCCTCCTCTGACTCAGCAAGTGGTATTCGGAAAGCTGAACAGCCCCATGTAATAAATCAATGAAGTTAGAACACACCCTCTCACCATACACAAAAATAAACTCAAAATGGCTTAAAGACTTAAGACATGACACCATAAAACTCCTAGAAGAGATCATAGGCAAAACACTATCTGACATAAATCGTACCAATGTTTTAAGTCAGTCTCCCAATGCAATAGAAATAAAAGCAAAAATAAACAAATGGGACCTAATCAAACTTAGAAGTTTTTGCACAGCAAAGGAAACCATAAACAAAATGAAAAGACAACCTACAGAATGGGAGAAAATATTAGCAAATGATGCGACTGACAAGGGCTTAATTACCAAAATTTACAAACAGCTCCTACAACTCAACAAAAAAAACAAACAACCCAATCGAAAAAATGGGCAGAAGACATAAAGAGACATTTCTCCAAAGAAGAAATACAGATGGCCAATAAGCACATGAAAAGATGCTCAAAGTTGCTAATTATTAGACAAATGCAAATCAAAACTACAATGCACTATTTCACATGGGTCAGAATGGCCATCATTAAAAAGTCTACAAATAACAAATGCTGGAGAGGGTGTGGAGAAAAGGGAACCCTCCTACACTGTTGGTGGGAATGTAAGTTGGTACAGCCACTGTGGAAAACAGTATGGAGGTTCCTCAGAAAACTAAAAATAGAATTATCATATGATCCAGCAACCCCACTCCTAGGCATATATCCAGACAAAACTATAATTCAAAAAGATACATGCACTCCTATGTTCATAGCAGCACTATTTACAATAGCCAAGAAAGATATGGAAACAATCTAAATGTCCATCAACAGAGGAATGGATAAAGATGTGGCACATATATACAATGGAATATTACTCAGCCATAAAAAAGAATGAAATAATGTCATCTGCAGCAACATGGCTGCAACTAGGGATTATCATACTAAGTGAAGTCAGAAAGAGAAAGATAAATACCATATGATATCATTTAAATGTGGAATCTAAAATATGACACAAACGAACCTATCTATGAAACAGAATCAGGGACATAGAGAACAGACTGGTGGCTGCCAAGGTGAAGGGGGTTGGGGGAGGGATGGAGTGGGAGGCTGGGGTTAGCAGATGTAAGCTATTATACATAGAATGGATAAACAACAAGGTCCTACTTGTATAGCATGGAGAACTGTATTCAATATACTAGTATAAACCATAATGGAAAAGGATATTTTAAAAAATGTATATATATGTATAACTGAATCACTTTGCTGTACAGAAAAAATTAACACAACATTGTAAATCAACTATACTTCAATTTAAAAAAATACTGATTGGGACTTCCCTGGTGGTCCAGTGGCTAAGAATCTGCCTTCCAATGCAGGGGACGCAGGTTTGATCCCTGGTCAGGGAACTAAGATCCCACAGGCCACAGGGCAACTAAGCCCGTGCACTCTAGATCCTGCGCACCACAACTAGAGAGCCCACGTGCTCTAGAGCCCGTGCCCCGCAATGAAGAGCCTGCGCACCGCAACTAAGACCTGATGCAGACAAATAAATATTTTTTTAAATACTGCTTTCAAAAATAAATACAGGTAAACCTCTGAGATATTGTTTGGTTCTAGAACACCAAAATAAGGTGAATATCATAATAAAAAAGGAAGGGGGGCTGAATTTTGATGGTTTAAATACTGGAGGACAAAACCACCACCAACAACAAAAACAAACAAACAAACAAACATGGGAGGACAGGGCAGTCAGGAAGGGGCCAACATCTAGATCTAAACTTGCCTAGTAGGGTTGAAAAGCAAAAGGGAAATCAGCCCAGAACCTCAAATTGGCGGGAAAAGTCAAAACAGTTCAGATAAGTTGATGATAAAGTCAATAGGAGGGTGAGGCAGGTGTGAGGAAGCCATGTTTTAGTAAGCTTAGACACATGTGGAGTCAGCAGCTAAGAGGTCTGGTCAGTAGGTAGTGGCCTAATCACAAGCCTGTGGTCAGTGGCGAAGTTCTAGCCCCTGAGGAGAAAAACTGGTAAGATCACTGTAGAGCACCATTCCTACAAGAAGTTAAAGTATCAATAGTAGGCCAAATCTACTTTGTAGATTTGTAGATTTGTAGATTTAATAGTAGGCCAAATCTGACCTTGCAGATCAGGCTCACAGCGAGAATACCTTGGTGAGAAGAACGGGTCAGTGGTCAACTGGTGATTAGGAAACCAGGTGGCATAAATGGCAGAAGTGAGGAAAGAAGACATTAGGAAGTCGTCCTCGTTTTCCTTTAACATACATAAGTAATTCATGAATTATAAAGTTCCTTCACCTGCTCGATCCTATTTGATCGCTAGTAACAATTTTTTTTTTAAATAAATTTATCTTTGGCTGTCTTGGGTCTTCCTTGCTGCTTGCAGGCTTTCTCTAGTTTCAGTGAGCGGGGTCTACTCTTCATTGCAGTGCTTGTGCTTCTCATCGCGGAAGTTTCTCTTGTTGCGGAGCATGGGCTCTAGGGCGCGTGGGCTTCAGTAGTTGTGGCTCGCAGGCTCTAGAGCACAGCCTCAGTAGTTGTGGCACATGGGCTTAGTTGCTCCGCAGCATGTGGGATCTTCTCGGACCAGGGCTTGAACCCATGTCCCCTGCATTGGCAGGCGAATTCTTAACCACTGAGCAACCAGGGAAGCCCCGTAACAATTCTTTTCACTCCCATCTCTATGTTGTGCCCACAGGACCTGAGATCATTAGGTAGAAGGTATCTAAGATCAGTAATTAATTGGCTCTGCATCATGTTTTTGTTTTGTTGGGGGTTTTTTGGCCCTGCTGCACGGCTTGTGATTTTAGTTCCCCAAACAGGGACTGAACCTGGGCCCTCGGCAGTGAAAGCATGGAGTCCTAACCACTGGACCACCAGGGAAGTCCCTGCATCATGTATTTTTGATGATCCTGTCTAGTCTCTTAACCCTTCTAATAATTGTTTCTTGATACTGTGATCTTCTGTGAGGGTCCAGAAACTGGATCCTTGTCTTGGTGACCTATGCCTTGGTTCTCTCTCCCTCTGGCCAGTCACCCAATAAGTCCCTATATTCTGTTGTTAGACCCACTTGATGTCAGTTACTGGTCCACCCTGGACCTCCATGGCCTGTTGCTAACACCGCCACTTCGATCACCCCCAACCCAAGCCCTCCCTCTCAGTTAGTGTCTAGTCAAACTGTCCTGAAGTCAGGTGCCCACTTAGTTATGAATGGCATGTCACTGTTCCTTGGTTAGGTGCATCCAGGTGCAACCAACTGAGCCTTGGTTAAGCCTTTTATTTAAATATATTGGGCTGGCCAAAAAGTGCCTTCACTTTTTAAGTAAAAATAAAAGACAATTCTCATTTTCACCGAGAACTTTATCGAACAACGTATTCACCCTTTTGTTCCACTACCTTCTGCCATTTTCCAAGCAACTTCATAATTCCATCTTCCCAAAACTTTTTATCTTTTTGAGAAAAGAACTGTTCCAGGTGCCTTTCACAGTCTTCCAGGGAATTGAAATTTTTTCCATTAACAGAATTTTGTAAAGACCTAAATAAATGGAAATCCAAAGGTACAATGACTGGTGAATATGGTGGATGAATCAGAACTTCCCAGCCAAGCTGTAACAGTTTTTGCCTGGTCATCAAAGAAACGTGCAGTCTTATGTTATCCTGATGGAAGATTATGCCTTTTCTGTTGACTAATTCTAGATGGTTTTCATCCAGTGCAGCTTCCACTTGGTCTAACTGGGAGCAGTACTTGTTGGAATTAATCGTTTGGTTTTCCGGAAGGAGCTCATAATAGAGGACTCCCTTCCAATCCCAGCATATACACAACATCATCTTCTTTGGATGAAGGCCAGTCTTTGGTGTGGTTGGTGGTGGTTCATTTCGACTGCCCCACGATCTCTTCCATTCCACGTTGTTGTACAGTATCCACTTTTCATAGCCTGTCATCATCTGTTTTAAAAATGTAACGTTTTCATAACATTTAAGTAGAGAATCGCATGCGGAAATACGGTCAAGGTTTTTTTCCGCTTAACTTACGTGGAGCCCAAACATCAAAGAGATTAATGTAACCGAGCTGGTGCAAATGATCTTCAACGCTTGATCTGGTTTATTTTGAGTATGTTGGCTATCTCCCGCGTGGTATAATGTTGATTGTTCTCAATTAATGTCTCGATTTGATCGCTCTCAACTTCAACTGGTCTACCTGACCGTGTGGAGCATCGTTCAACGAGAAATCTCCAGCACAAAACTTCGCAAACCACTTTTGACACGTTCAATCAGTCACAGCACCTTCTCCATACACTGCACAAATCTTTTTGTGCGTTTCGGTTGCATTTTTACCTTTCTTGAAATAATAAACCATAATATGCCGAAAACGTTGTTTTTCTTCCATCTTCAATATTAAAATGGACAAACACAAAAATTCACCAATATTTATAAGTCTTTTTTTAAATGCACACTGATATGACAGCTGTCACATACAATTTAACAAAATTGTTTCAAATGAAGTTAAAGACAACTAAATGCTACTAGAGCCATCATACAGAAAAAACCAAACGAACTTTTTGGCCAACCCAATACATGTTCACTAATTAATGAAGACAGCCCATTTAATTTTCAAGTGACACTGCTTGCTGGATAATAGTTCTTTAAAAAGAGATGAAATATACCACCCTACCTATCATTTCCACCCACTGATTTTGGTACTGCCCTCTGCAGCTACAGAGAATCAAACTATTCCCTTTTCCAGCTGACATTTAAATATTTGAAGGCCACTATTATGTTATTATTTCTCCTCTCTCCTCTTCCTGTCCCCACCTCCTAAAACCCTTTCCCAGGGTAAACATTCCCAGCTCCACCCTCATGTGAATTCCAAGTTCTCCTCCATAATTCATTTACTGATTCTTTTCTTAAAATACAATACCTAAAACTGAAAACCATGTTCCAAATGTGACTTGACCTGTGTGTGGGTTCAGTGGTTTGAACATCACACATCTAATAATGTAGCCTAATATTACATTTCACTTTTCCCTCTTTTCATGGGGAAGACTGTTGCTTGCTATTAAGATTACAATGAAATAAACTCCGTAGGCATTTTTTTTTTTAAAACGGATCTTTCCATTTTTTTTCTCTCTTTATTTATTTATTTATTTATTTATTTGGCTGTGTTGGGTCTTCGTTTCTGTGTGAGGGCTTTCTCTAGTTGCGGCAAGCGGGGGCCACTCTTCATCGCAATGCGCGGGCCTCTCACTATCGCGGCCTCTCTTGTTGCGGAGCACAGGCTCCAGACACGCAGGCTCAGCAGTTGTGGCTCACGGGCCTAGCTGCTCCGCGGCATGTGGGATCTTCCCAGACCAAGGCTCAAACCTGTGTCCCCTGCATTAGCAGGCAGATTCTCAACCACTGCGCCACCAGGGAAGCCCTGTAGCCATTTCTGAGTTACTATCACTTTCTGATCATGAAATTAAAATGTTTAAATTTCACTATAATTACATTACCCTAAAAAAAGTTTTCAAAAGTTTTAAATGCCCTTTCAAATTTAACATGTAAATAGAATTTTATTACAATAGAGATATAATTTCTGTTCTACTGCTTTTAACATTCTGTAAACACTTTTCTACACAGCCACAGAATCACATTAATCACTTGAATCTTGACATGTAGATACCACAATTGAATCTTTTCTCTTATGTTTTCATTGTTTACTATCCCAAAGAAAACAGCTAAAAACATCTTTCATTTTTAAATTATTATGTCTTTGAAGCATTTCCTTAGGAAAAATTCTTGAGACAATTATTCCAAGTAAATAAATATATTTAAGATTCTAGAAAGCCACGACCAAATTGTCCATCAAAAAAAAAGTTAATTAATGACACTGACACCAAGACAAAATCTACTTGTTTAATTCTTTCTACAAAGTCCTAGGAATTCTCATCAAGAGCTTTCAAATCAGGTCTTCTCTATCCTGTACTTGTATATCTAATGTTTGAGGCAGAAGTTAATACATTATATTATTATAAATATAGGACTTTACATTTATATACATTAAACATTCGATAATCCAACATATTATCTCTCCCAGCTGTGTGCTGTGCAATTTTTGTAAACACAAAGACAAAAAAAGAATATAAGACACTGACCAAAGACAGAAACCCACGGGTAAAACTTTTCAGTTACAAGCCTATCCAGCTCACATTCAAGAATGTCATGAACTTTGTGAAATGTTTCGCTGAAATCAAAATACACTGTCAGTCAGAAGATACACTCTTGTCAGTCAAACAAAGGAGGAATGGGGTAAGATAAGGAATACTTTCACTTATTAGCTTATACACCTCTGAGTTGTATGAATGTTTCTGGAACAAGTAATTTTTGTTTTTTCTATTAATGAGGAGGAGGAAAAGAAGGATGATTCTGAAAAGAGGGAGGAATAATGCACTGCTCTCATCGAATTCCCCTGGCTTGCCTGCTGGTCACTTAGTAGCCATCTGGTTATCAAATCAACTGTCGACGCACTGCAGTGCCTGTGTTCAAGTGACCCTTATTTTACTTAAATAAGGCCCTAAAGCACAAGAGTAATGACGCTGGCAATTCAGATATGCCAATGAGAAGCCATAAAGTGCTTCCTTTAAGTGAAGAGGTGAAAGTTCCCCACTTAATAAGGGAAGAAAAAAAAAATCACATGCTGAGGTTGCTAAGATCTACAGTAAGAAAAAAACCTATCCGTGAAACTGTGAAGAAGGAAATAGAAATTCCCACTAGTTTTGCTGTCATAGTTCAAACTGCAAAAGTTATGGCCACGTGCATAACTGGAAAAGGGATTGAATTTGTACAGTAAGATATTTTAAGACTGAAAAACCACATTCACATAACTTTTATTACTTTTATATGATAATTGTTCTATTTTATTATTAGTTATTGTTAATCTCTTACTGTGCCTAATTTATAATTTATAAAGTTTAGGAAAAAACAGAGAATTAGGGCTTCATACTATCTGCAGTTTCAGGGATCCACCAGGGGTCTTGGAACCTAACCCCCAAAGATAAGGAGGACTACTTATTTTTCTCTTTTTTATGTTTAAAAATGTTTAGGATTTAAAGTTAAAACAAATACATTACTAAAAGATGAAAAAAAGAGAAGAAAAGAAAAGAAAGAGGGGGCTTCCCTGGTGGCGCAGTGGTTGGGAATCCACCTGCCAATGCAGGGGACACGGGTTCCAGCCCTGGTCTGGGAGGGTCCCACATGCTGCGGAGCAACTAGGCCCGTGAGCCACAGCTGCTGAGCCTGTGCTCTAGAGCCCACGTGCTGCGACCGCTGAGGCCCGCGCGCCTAGAGCCCGTGCTCCGCAACGGGAGAGGCCACCGTGGGGAAGGGTGGCCTCTGCTCCCCGCAGCTGGAGGGGGCCCACGCGCAGCAATGAAGACCCAATGCAGCCAAAAATAAATAAATAAAATAAATAAATTTATTTTAAAAAAACAAAAAGAAGGAAGGAAGGAAGGGAAGGAAGAAAGAAAGAAGGAAAGAAAAGAAAGAAATGTATTACTATACCCAAGGAGTAGGCCTTCTTACACTACTTTTTAGTCTAAATCAATCCTAAAGGCTTTTTTTTCTTGTCTTCACGTTTTTTCACAAGTTGATTTTGAGGTTCAATCTTACTGATAATTTCTTAAGAGGTTTGTTCAAGGGTCTAAAAGTCATTGGTTTGGGACTGTTTTTCCATTTTTAGTAATCCCCTTTGCATTTTTCTATGCATATCTTTTTCACCTAATTTTTGAATGGATGATACTTAAAAGTACAAAAAGGAACACACTGAAAGTCTCCCTTCCACTCCAGCCAGTCATTCTCCCTTCCCACTGACAACAGCTTTATTCGTATCTTATAGATACTTCCATACATATTTTATGCATATACAAGCAAATATATTCTTTTCTTTCTTTACACAAATGATGGCATACTATATATGTGATTCTATTCCTTATATTTGCATTCAATAATACATGCTAGAAATTTATCCACAGCCACGTCAGGAGCTTTTAAATATTTTATGGCTGCATAGGACTTATATAGACGTAACAATTTACATAACTAGTCCTCAAACTGATTGACATTTAGGTTACTCCCAAGTTTTTGCAACTGCAAACAATACTGCAAGGGTTAATCCTGCACATTTATCTTTTACACTTGTGCAAAAATATCTGTAGAAAACATTCTCAAAATGGGCATTGCTAAGTCAAAGGGTACATGCATTTCTAATTTTGATGAGTAATGACAAATGCCCCTTTCTAGTGGCTGAACCAATTTACAATTCCATTAGCCGTGTATAAGCCCCCGTATCATCACAACCTTGCCCTTCACAGAATATTAACACACTTTTAGTTACCTGTCAGTCTGATAAGTGAAATACGTATTTTATTTGCATTTCCTTTTATGAAGGAAGTTAAGCATCTATTCATTTTGATCTCCTTTTCTGTGAACTGCCTGTTCAGAATCCTTTGTCCATTTCCTATTGGTTTATTGATTTTTTTCTTAAATTATCTTTAAAATCTAAACTGTCTGTTTCCTGTACGGTCTTAATGATGAGATACTACATAATTCTTCAAATAAAATAATCTGAAAAGAATTGAAAGGAGGGACTCTAGCAGATATTTGCACACCCACGGTCACAGCAGTATTATCCACAACCGCCAAAAGGTGGGAACAACTCAAATGTCCATTGATGGATGAATGGATAAACCAATGCAGTATATACACACAATGGATCATTCAGCCTTAAAAATGAAAGGAATTCTGCCGCATGATACGTGAATGAATCTCAAAAATATTATGCTAAGTGAAATAAGCCAGTCACAAAAGGACAAATATTGGGGAATTCCCTGGTGGTCCAGTGGTTAGGACTCCACGCTTTCACTGCCAAGGGCCCAGGTTCAATCCCCAGTCGGGGAACTAAGATCCCACAAGCCACCTGGCATGGCTCAAAAAAAGAAAAGGACAAATATTGTATGATTCCACTTAAAAGAGGTACCTAGACTAGTCAACTTCAGAGAGAAAGCAGAATGGTAGTTGCCAGTGGCTGCAGCAAGGGGGAAACAGGGAGTTGTTTAATGGTGACAGTTTAGTTTTGCAAAATTAAGAGAGCTCTGGAGACAGATGGTGCTGATGGTTGACCAATAATATGAATGTACTTAACACTACTAAACTGTACATTTAAAAATGGTTAAGATGGTATATTTTGGACTTCCCTGGTAGCGCAGTGGATAAGACTCCGCACTCCCAATGCAGGGGGCCCAGGTTCCATCCCTGGTCAGGGAACTAGATCCCACGTGCATGCCACAACTAAGACCCAGAGCAACCAAAACAAAAAACAAAAAACAAACAAAAAAAGATGGTAAATTTTATATTATCTGTATTTTACTATAATTTAAAAAATAATTTGAAATTTAATTCCCCAAATTTTAGGTTTCATATAACTTTGATTCAGCTTTAACTGGGACACTGAATCTTAAAAGTATGGTAATTCTCCATTTTTCAAAATATGCTTCCCTGATACCCAAGGAAGCAGTTTGATTATATTCAACATTTTATTTGTTTAGGGAGACTCTCAAAAATAGTAGTTTCGGGATTCCCTGGTGGCGCAGTGGTTAAGAATCCACCTGCCAATGCAGGGGACAGGATTCGAGCCCTGGGCCAGGAAGATCCCACATGCCGTGGAGCAACTAAACCTGTGCATGACAACTACTGAGCTTGTGCTCTAGATACTGTGAGCCACAACTACTGAGCCCCTGTGTCACAACTACTGAAGCCTGCACACCTAGAGCCCGTGCTCTGAAACAAAAGAAGCCACCGCAATGAGAAGCATGTGCCTGCAATGAAGAGTAGCCCCCGCTCGCCCCAACTAGAGAAAGCCCGCATGCAGCAACGAAGACTCAACACAGCCAAAAATAAATTAATTAATTAAAAAAAAAATAGTAGAGTTTCTTTTCCCACAATATTTCAGGATCTTCTACTTCACCTGTTTCTTCCTCCTTGTTAATGAGATTTCAAACCAAAGTAATCTTTCCTCTCATTTTGTTTCTTCCAAGGAATTTAAATGGTCAGGAAAAAAAAAAAATTAGATCTTGTCCCTAGAAAGGAATGGGCCTCTAGCAGAACTTAAGATAGTTGAAATCTTCCATCACAACTCTGTCTTATTTTTGTGCCACTTGTTTGTTTGTTTTAATATTTGTTTATTAGCACAGTAACAAATGCAGACTTTAGTCCACGACACAGAACCAATCCAGTGAGCAACTCCTATTCCACGCCTTACAGTTAACAGCTTAAGGTATTTTACTACAGGTTTTCACGAGTCCTGATTCAAACCTCTATCTTTTCACAATAAAGTAGATTTGCATATAAAATAAAATACATAAATACTCATTTCCTGGGGCTTCCCTGGTGGCGCAGTGGTTGAGAATCTGCCTGCCAATGCAGGGGACACGGGTTCGAGCCCTGGTCTGGGAAGATCCCACATGCCGCGGAGCAACTAGGCCCGTGAGCCACAACTACTGAGCCTGCGCGTCTGGAGCCTGTGCTCCGCAACAAGAGAGGCCGCGACAGTGAGAGGCCCGCACACCGCGATGAAGAGTGGTCCCCACTTGCCGCAACTAGAGGAAGCACTCGCATAGAAACGAAGACCCAACACAGCCATAAATAAATTAATTAAAAAAAAAAATACTCATTTCCTATATGGTGTCTTATAGCCACGTGTCCATTTTAATATATGAGATGAAAGTCTCTAAGAGCGGTTAAGTATTGGGACTTCCCTGGCGGTCCGGTGGTTAACACTCTGCGCTTCCACTGCAGGGGGCACGGGTTCGATCCCTGGTCAGGGAACTAAGATCCCACATGCCGCACGGAGCCAGCCAAAAAAAAGCTGTTAAATATCAATGTTCCCTTCCAAGAAGGGAAAACAAGTTCTAATTTTTTAAAACAAAAAGCTGTGTAGTCTTGGAAAGACTTTACATAAAAGGCCATGTGGGTAACCTATACAAAATTAAGCTGTTTTAAATTTACAGACAAGAAAGTGAACCCAAATGTCTATTCTTCTCTGTACTGCATTTCAGCTAATATTGCAAAACTAATGACAGTTTTAACAGTTGTTATTACCAATTCTATCTACTGTAGCAAAATACCTTAAGTTACAACAAAATCCTAGGAAATAACACTGAATAATATCTGTTATAGAAATACCCTATTCTTGGGGCTTCCCTGGTGGCACAGTGGTTGAGAATCTGCCTGCCAATGCAGGGGACACGGGTTCAAGCCCTGATCTGGGAAGATCCCACATGCCATTGAGCAACTAGGCCCGTGAGCCACAACTACTGAGCCTGTGCGTCTGGAGCCTGTGCTCTGCAACAAGAGAGGCCGCAACCGCGCACCGCGATGAAGAGTGGCCTCCGCTCGCCGCAACTGGAGAAAGCCCTCGCACAGAAACGAAGACTCACAACAGCCAAAAATAAATAAATAAATAAATAAATTCAAATAGCTAACCTTAAAAAAAAAAAGTAAAAGGGAATAAAGTGTAGGACATGTCCAGGGAACAGAGTTGAGTTTGGCTAGAACAGAGGGTACAAGAAAATAGAGGGGCACAGGCTGGAAATGGAGACAGAGGCCCTGTTATGGAAAAAAAAAAAAAAAGAAATACCCTACTCTTTACTAACTCCCACCCTCCCCCACCCCTTCAAAATCATAAGCAGCTCTGTGACAGACAAATAACGTAAAGAGTTGTGAAAACCGGGACTTCCCTCGTGGTCCAGTGGGTAAGACTCTATGCTCCCAATGCAGGGGGCCCCAGTTCGAACCCTGGTCAGGGAACTACATCCTGCATGCATGCCACAACTAAAAGTTCGCATGCCACAACTATGAAGTCCGCATGCTGCAACTAAAAGATCCTGCATGTCTCAACTAAGAGTCCGCATGCTGCAACTAAAGATCCCGCATGCCGCAACAAAGATCCTACGTGCCGCAACAAAGATCCTACATGCCGCAAGTAAGACCCAGCACAGCCTAAATAAATAAATATTTTTTTAAAAAAGAGTTGTGAAAACCCAATTTATGTAGTGTATCTCTTGGCCCACTGTCTGGCCATTCTTTCATGTTCTGCTCTGTTGGTCATATACTGAGAGACAATACTTCCCACCAAGGGGTCGGCAGGATTACAGTCTGTAAGAAGTGAGCAGATAGAAAGGACTTCAGAAACAGCTAGTGCTGGACTCCAATTATCTTTCAATATGTCCAAGCAAATAACTCCTTGGCTGTTAATATTACAGTTCTGTGCCACTTTTATAATCTGTATTAGGGGAGCAACAACCTTATTCTCCTTCTTACCAAATGATCTACAGCATGATCCATAGATCTCTTCTACTTCTTTCTCCTTTTGTCATTCATGTTTTCCACTCTAATGCCAAAACTCTTGGCTCCGAACAAGTATATGTATATTCCTGATATCCACTATCATTCTCACAAATCTTATACTGGATTGTTTTGAACAAAGACATATATTTCCATTCAAATAATGAGTCTATCCCAGCAAATTTTAGTGATGTTCACAGTACTGCATATATCTTCCTAGCAAGGACCACTGAAACCACAAGTTCAGTTACTGTGCTTTTGCCACAATATCTCTTCCTAAATAAAAATTTGGGGCTATTTCTTCCAGGGCTTTGGTTATCTATCGCACTCTCTCTTCCCAACAGCGTCTAATTCAATGTTTCATGGGCAACTTTTTCCCTCTCCATAAAATGTTAGCATCCATTCTTCTCAATCAAGTTTTCTTGATTCTTATTGAAAACTATTTTTCCCAGTGCCTCTGAGAGGCAGAATGAAGCTGATCATTATCTGGGAAGACAAGAAAGGAGAAGAGAGGTCAGGATCTGAGTTACTATACATGTTTATTAGGAATAAAATGTGGGAGGGAATATATCTCAGTGGTTAAGTCATGACCACCAGAAATTCAGATTGGAGGGTGGTCAAGGTTAATTATCTGGCTTCAATGGATTCAAGAAAACATAGATGACTCTCCCCAAAAGTGGGGAGAACACAATAATAGACAGTCCAGGTGGATGATTCTCAGAAACCCAAAGCCTGTCTCTAGGAAGGCTGGTCAAAGAAACATAATACAAGTCATGAGACTGGGGATCAGAGGTAACTATTAAGAGCAAAGTGGGATCAGGAAGTTGGAGTGCTAGGCTGATTACGCATACAGAGTCTAAGCAATGTGTTCTCTACCTGAGGTCCATAGACTCTCAAGGTATCTCCAAACTGAAGATTTTTCACTAACTTCTAACTGAAATTTAGCATTTCCTAAATTATAAAAATAAGAAAAAAAAAATCAGGTGGATTAGCAGCACCGGTGATCACAAGTATTTATGTAACACTACAGCCGTTACAGATATCTCAAAATAAACGTTCCGTTCATCACCACTTCAAAATTACAATATTTATTAGACCTGCCACTAGACTGTTATTTAACATATTAATAAAGAAACACACACCATTTAAAAAAAGAAGGACTTCCCTGGTAGTCCAATGGTTAAGACTCCGTGCTTCTACTGCAGGGGCATGGGTTCAATCCCTGGTTGGGGAACTAAGATCCTGCATGCCATGCAGTGTGGCCAAAAAAAAAAAAAGAAGGAAAGAAACTCACATATTATTATATTACAATTTTAAAAGTATTTTGTTAACTTTATTCCACGTAAATGATTTCATTTGAAATCCTGTTTTTCTGTATTTGAAAACATTCTAAGGAGTTCACAGCCTTCATTAGACTGCTAAGAGGTCTCTATTCTAAATAAAGAATCAATTAAGAAAACTGGAGGACATGAGAGGAATTTAGTGGTGAGTCTCCAGCATCAATAACAAAGCATATGATTGAAAATAAATTACAGCACTGTACAAAGTACTTTCATTTTCCTTATCTTAACTGCACAATATTTATTCAAAATTTTAATAATTTCTCAAATATAACTGTGGGTTTTTATAAAAAGTAAGATTATTTTCTTTTCATAAATTTATTTACTTTATTTTTATTTCTGGCTGTGTTGGGTCTTCGTTGCTGCGCGTGGGCTTTCTCTAGTTGGGGCGAGCGGGCTTCTCATTGCAGTGGCTTCTCTTGTTGCGGAGCACAGGCTCTAGGTGCGCGGGCTTTAGTAGTTGTGGCTCATGGGCTCTAGAGTGCAGGCTCAGTAGTTGTGGCACACGGGCTTAGCTGCTCCGCGGCATGTGGGATCTTCCAGGACCAGGGCTTGAACCCATGTCCCCTGCATTGGCAGGCAGATTCTTAACCACTGTGCCACCAGGAAGCCCCTACTGTGTTATTTTTTAAGAGTGGAAGAATCTTAACTTGGGAAAGGCAAGTAAACAAAGAGCAAGAGTTGCCCCTATGCTGCCAAAATGGTTCTCCCTACTTTCTGCACCTTTCAGCCCAGCATCATCCCCTTTTGGGAAGTGCACTTTCTCTGTCCAGTGGGCTACCATTCCCCCACTACAGGAGTAGACACATGACCCAGGATGACCAATGTGATGACTCTTCAACCCCGTTTCCTTGCATACAGCAACTGGTCCATGTGTGAAGACCCTAACCCAAACAGAACCAATCTTTTAGGAAATGACAATGAAAAAAATTAATAAACAGAAACCTCAGTTAAATAGTCAGGAGACCAGAAACGGGGAGCTCTCATGCCCTGCAACCCTAGCAGAGCCCAATAGGAGGAAAGACTCCTTTCCCTGAAAGTCCACAGCCAACGGAAAACCATGGACACTGTTTACTTAGCCCTCCCAACTTCCTTTTCGCTCTATAAAAGCCTTCTCCTTCCCTTGCCATGTGGAGACTTGCATGTGGCCCACCATGGCTGCAAACCTGAACTGCAATTCTCTCCTGATCCCAAATATACCCATCTTTGCTGGAGAGATAACTGGCAGTCCACTTGTTTTAGGTCAACAACATGGACCCTTGAAGAGAGGTCTTTCTCTTTCCCAAAATCTTAAAACAAAAGGACCACTTAAACCTAGAATAGCTGAGGAACACCTTTGCCACTATGTGTGTTTTTTATTTTCAGAAAAAACTTGTCAAGGCCAAATAAAAAAGCAGAGTTGACCCAGCTATGCCTAAAGCCTTTCATTAGCCCAGTTAATTGAACCATGAAATTCCTTCTTTTGTTTACATCAGTTTGACCTGGGATTCTTTCTCCTGCAACTGAAAGAATTCTGAAAAATAAGTAAGAATTTAGGTCATATTCTTTCCTATTTAATGTTATATGGACATTATATGCAGCCAGTGGTCTGGAGAGAAATTCTACCTCTTCAACTACATGCTAGCTATGGGAGACTGGACAATTTAACCTCTGTCTACGTTTCCCCATCTGTAAAATGTAGATAATATTAAGACCACAGGGCTGTTGTAGGAATTAAATGAATTACTATACATAGAATTGTTCAACATATAGTAAACATGTTAGTCATATAAGATCATGACTCAGACTCCACATATTTTTTTATGTTGTTTTATTGTGGTAAAAGTCACATAATATAAAACATACTACTTTAACCATATTTAACTGTACAGTTCAGCAGCACTAAGTACATTCACACTGTTGTGCAACACTCATCATCATCCATATCCCGAATTCTTCACCTTCCTAAACTGAAACTCTATCCCCATTAAACACTAATTCCCCATTTCCCCTCCCCGCCCCCCGGCCTCTGGCATCTACCAGTGTACTTTCTGAGTCTATGAATTTGACTATTCTAGGTACCTCGTAGAAGTGGTCAGATTCTATATTTAAATAAAGGAAAAAATTCCACAAATCAAAAGAAATACAAGTTCAAAATAACAGTAGCTGAGGTTGAAAACAAGACGGCGGAGTAAAAGAACCTGAGCCCACCTTGTCTCACGAAAACACCAAAATGACAACTAACTGCTGAACAACCATTGACAAAAAAAAAAAACTTGAACCTAACGAAAAAGATATTCTACACCCAAATACAAAGAAGAAGCCACAACGAGACGGTAGAAGGGGCACTTTCAAAATATAATCAAAATCCCATACCTGCCGGGTGGGCGATCCACAGACTGGAAAATAATATATCACAGACGTTTTCCCACAGGAGTGAGAGTTCTGAACCCCATGTCAAGCTCTCCAGCCTGGGGGTCAGGCATCAAGAGGAGGAGACCCCAGAGCATTTCGCTTTGAAGGCCGGAGGGGCTTTACTGCATGAGCTCCACAGGACTGGGGAAAACAAAGACTCCACTCTTGTAAGGCACATACAAGTTTTCACATGCACTGGGACCCAGGGCAAAGCAGTGACTCCAGAGAAGCTTAGGCCAGACCTACCTCTGGGTCTTGCAGGGTCTCCTGGGGAGGCGAGGGCGGCTGTGGTTCACTGTGGGGGCAAGGGCACTGGCCACTGATGCCCAGGGAATACTCACCAGCCAGCGTGAGCTCTCCCAGAGGTCGCCATTTTCGCCCTGAGACCTGGCCCCACCCGTAAGTCTCCAGGCTCCAGTGCTGGGACACCTCAGGACAAACAACCAACAAGGTGGGAACAAAGCCCCACACATCAGCAGACAGGCTGCCTAAAGCTGACCTGAGCCAACAGCCGCCTATAAACACACCACTTGAGACGGCCCTACCCACTGCAGGGACAAGACCCAGCTCCACCCACCACTGGGCAAACACAAGTCCCTCCCACCAGGAAGCCTGCACAAGCCCCTGGACCAACTTACTCACAAGGAGGCAGACACCAGAACCAAGAAGAATTATGATCCTGCAGCCTGAGGAACAGAGACAACAAACACAGAAAGGCAGACAAAATGAGAAAGCACAGAAATATGTTCCAGACGAAGGAACAAAATAAAACCCCAGAAGAACAACTAAGTGAAGAGGAGAAAGGCAACCTACGTGAAAAAGAATTCAGTGTACTGATAGTAAAGATGATCCAAGATCTCAGAAAAAGACTCGGGGCACAGACTGAGAGGATACAAGAAATGTTTAATAAAGAGCTAAAAACTTTAAAGAACAAACAGAGATGAACAGTAAAATAACTGAAATGAAAAATACACCAGAGGGAATCAATAGCAGAAAAAAAGAGACAGAAGAACAAGTAAGTGACCTGGAAGACAGATTGCTGGAAATCACTGCCACGGAACAGAATAAAGAAAAAAGAATGAGGGACTCCCTTGGTGGTCCAGTGGTTAACACTACATGCTCCCAACGCAGGGGCCCCAGGTTCAATCCCTGGTCAGGGAACTAGATCCTGCATACTGCAACGAAGAGCTGGCATGCCACAACTAAAGACCCCGCAAGCAACAACGAAGATCCCACGTGTTGCAACTGAAAAAAAAAAAACACTCCACATGCCACAACTAAAAAGATCCCTCATGCCACAACAAAGACCCCACGTACTACAACCAAGAACCCGCATGCCGCAACTAAGACCCAGTGCAACCAAATAAATAAATATTTTTTAAAAAAAGAAAAGGAAAAAGAATGAAAAGAAATGAGGACAGTCTAAGAGACCTCTGGGACAACATTAAATGCACCAACATTCGCATCATAGGAGTCCCAGGAAGAGAAGAGAGACAGAAAGGGCCTGAGAAAATATTTGAAGAGGTAATAGCTGAAAAATTCCCTAATGTGGGAAAGGAAACATTCACTCAAGTCCAGGAAACGTGAAGAGTCCCATATAGGACTAACCCAAGGAGGTACACACTGAGACACGTATTAATCAAATTAACAAAAATTAAAAACAAAGAGAAAATATTAAAAGCAACAAGGGAAAAACAACAAATAACATACAGGGGAATCCCCGTAAGGTTATCAGCTGATTTTTCAGCAGAAACTCTGCATGCCAGAAAGGAGTTGCACAATATATTTAAAGTGATAAAAGGGAAAAGGGAAAAACCTACAACCAAGAATACTCTACCCAGCAAGGCTCTTGTTCAGGTTTGACAGAGAAATCAAAAGCTTTACAGACAAGCAAAAGCTAGAGAATTCAGCACAACCAAACCAGCTTTACAACAAACGCTAAAGGAACTTCTCCAGCAGGAAAACAAAATGCCACAACCAGAAACAAGAAAATTACAAACAGGAAAGTTCACCGGTAAAAGCAAACCTACAGAAAATGTAGGAAATCATCCACACACAAACATGGTATCAAAACCAGCAACAGTGAGAAGACTACAAATGCATAATGCTGGAAACACATTTGAAATTAAGAGACCGCAACTTAAAACACTCTTGTATATGTACAGACTGCTATATCAAAACCTCATGGTGGGAATTCACTGGTGGTCCAGCGGTTAGTACTATGCACTTCCACTGCAGAGGGCCCAGGTTTGATCCCTGGTCAGGGAACTAAGATCCCACAAGCCATGCAGTGTGGCCAAAGAAAACCAAAACCAAAACCAAAAAACCTCGTGGTAACCACAATCTGAAATTTTACAATATATACACACAAAGAAGAAAAAGGAGAACTTCCCTGACAGTCCAGTGGTTAAGACTCTGTGATCCACTGCAGGGGGTGTGGGTTCGATCCCTGGTCTGGGAACTAAGATCCCACATGCCGCGCGGCACAGGCAAAAAAATAAATAAAATAAAGCCATTGCCAAAATTTAAAAAAAAAAAACAAAAAGATTAAGAGAAAGGAATCCAAAAACAACTCTAAAGTTAGTCATCAAATCACAAAAGAAAAAAAGAGGAAGAAAAAAGACCTACAAAAACAAATCCAAAACAATGAACAAAATGGCAATAAGAATATATGTATCAATAATCAACGAAAACGGATAAATGCTCCAACCAAAAGACATAGAGTGGCTGAATGAACACAAAAACAAGACCCTTATATATGCTGTCTACAAGACACCAACTTCAGACCTAGGGACACATACAAACAAAGTGAGGAGATGGAAAAAGATTTTCCATGCAAATGGAAATCAAAAGAAATCTGGAGTAGCAATACTCATATCAGACAAAATAAACTTTAAAATAAAGACTATTACAAGAGACAAAGAAGGACACTACATAATGATCAATGGGTCAATCTAAGAACAAAATATAACAATTATAAGTATATATGCAACCAACACAGGAGCACCTCAATACATAAGGCAAATGCTAACAGCCATAAAAGGAGAAATCAACCATAACACAATAATAGTCAGGGACCTTAACACCCCACTTACATCAATGGACAGATCATCCAGACAGAAAATCAATAAGGAAACACAGGCCTTAAATGACACATCTGACCAGATGGACTTAAATGATATTTATAGAGCATTCCATCCCAAAGCAGCAGAATACACATTCAAGTGCACACAGAACATTCTCCAGGATTGATCACATGCTGGGCCACAATGCAAGCCTTGGTAAATTTAACAAAACTGAAATCATATCAAGCATCTTTTCCAACCACAATGAATATGAGATTAGAAATCAACTACAAGAAAAAAAAAACTGTAAAACACACAAACACACTGAAGCTAAACAATATGCTACTAAACAACCAGTGGATCACTGAAGAAATCAAAGAGGAAATAAAAAAATACCTAGAGACACATGAAAACAAAACCCCAATGATCCAAAACCTATGGGATACACCTAAAGCAACTAGAGAAAGAAGAAACAAAACCTAAAATTAGTAGAAGGAAAGAAACCCTAAAGATCTGAGCAGAAATAAATGAAATAGGGATAAGGAAAACAATAGAAAAGATAAATGACACTAAAAGCTAGTTCTTTGGAAAGATAAACAAAATTGAGACCCTTTAGCCAGACTCATCAGGAAAAAAAGAGAGAGGGCTCAAATCAATAAAATTAGAAATGAAAATGGAGAAATAACAGCTGACACCACAGAAATACAAAGGATCATGACAGACTACTACAAGCAACTATATGCCAATAAAATGGACAACTAAGAAGAAATGGACAAAATCTTAGGAAGGTACAATCTTCCAAGACTGAACCAGTAAAAAATAGAAAATATGAACAGACCTATCACAAGTACTGAAATTGAAACTGTGATTTAAAAACTTCCAACAAACAAAAGTCCAGGGCCAGATGGCTTCACAGACAAATTCTATCAAACATTCAGAGAAGAGTTAACACCTATCTTCTGAAATTCTTTCAAAAAACTGCAGAGGAAGGAATACTTCCAAACTCATTCTATGAGGCACCATTACCCTGATACCAAAACCAGACAAAGATACCACAAAAAAAGAAAATTAGAGGCCCACATCACTGATGAACGTAGACGCAAAAATCCTCAACAAAATACTGGCAAACTGAACCCAACAATTCATTAAAATTATCATACACCATGATCAAGTGGGATTTACCCCAGGGGTGCAAGGATTTTTCAACATCCGCAAATCAATCAGGGTAATACACCACATTAACAAATCGAAGAATAAAAAATTTACGATAATCTCAATAGATGCAGAAAAACTTTTTGACAAAATTCAACACCTATTTATGATGAAAAATCTACAGAAAGTGAGCACAGAGGGAAACTACCTCAACATAATAAAGGCCATATATGACAAACCCACAGCAAACATCATTCTCAATGGTGAAAAACTGAAAGCATTTCCTCTAAGATTAGGAACAAGACAAGGATACCCATTCTCTCCACTTTTAGCCAACACAGTTTTCAAAGTCCTAGCCATGGCAATCAGAGAAGAAAAAGAAATAAAAGGAATCCAAATTGGAAAAGAGAAGTAAAACTGTCACTCTTTGCAGATGACATGATACTATACATAGAAAATCCTAAAGATGCTACCAGAAAACTACTAGAGCTAATCAATGAATTTGGTAAAGTTGCAGGATACAAAATTAATACACAAAGGGACTTCCCTGGTGCTCCAGTGGTTAAGATGCCGCACTTCCACTGCTGGGGGCACGGGTTCAATCCCTGGTCAGGGAAGCTAAGATCCTGCAGGGTGTACACCACGGCCCAAAACAAAACAAACAAAAAAAGAAACTAACTTAATACACAGAAATCTGTTGTATTTCTACACACTAACAATGAAAGATGAGAAAGAGAAATTAAGGAAACCATCCAATTTACCATCGCATCAAAAAGAATAAAATACCTAGGAATAAGCCTACCTGAGGAGACAAAAGACCTGTACTCCAAAAATTACAAGATGGTGATGAAAGAAACTGAAGATGAGGGAGAGAAAAAAAGAAATTAAAGATGACACAAACAGATAAAAAAATATACCATGTTCTTGGATTGGAAGAATCAATATTGTCAAAATGACTACAATACCCAAGGGAATCTACAGATTCAATGCCATTCCTATCAAATTACCAATGGCACCTTTCACAGAACTAGAACAAAAAAATTTGAAATTCGTATGGAAACACAAAAGACTCTGAACAGCCAAAGCAATCCTGAGAAAGAAAAAAGGAGCTGGAAGAATCAGGCTCCCTGACTTCAGACAATGCTACAAAGCTACAGTAATCAAAACAGTATGGTACTGGCATAAAGACAGAAATATAGAACAGAACAGCATAGAAAGCCCATAAATAAACCCACAAACCTATGGTCAATTACTCTATTGCGACAATACAACAAAGGAGGCAAGAATATACAATGGAGAAAACACAGTCTCTTCAATAAGTGGTACTGGGAAAACTGTACAGCTACATGCAAAAGAATGAAACTAGAACATTCTCTAACACCATACACAAAAATAAACTCAAAATGGATTAAAGGCCTAAATACAACACTGGATACTATAAAACTCTAAGAGGAAAACATAGGCAGAACACTGTGACATAAATCACAGAAGTATCTTTTTGGAATCACCTCCTAGAGTAATGAAAATAAAAACAAAAATAAACAAATGGGACCCAATGAAACTTAAAACCTTTTGCACAAGAAAGGAAACCATAAACAAAACGAAAAGACAACCCACAGAATGGGAGAAAATATTTGCAAACAAAGCAACCAACAAGGGATTGATCTCCAAAACATATGAACAGCTCATGCAGCTCAGTATCAAAAAAAAGGGAACAACCCAATCAAAAACTGGGCAGAAGATCTAAATAGACATTTCTCCAAAAACATACAGATGGCCAAAAAGCACATGAAAAGATGCTCACCATCTCTAATTATTAGAGAAATGCAAATCAAAACTACAATGAGGTTATCACCTCACAGCAATCAGAATGCCCATCATCAAAAAGTCTACAAACAGTAAATGTTGGACAGGGTGTGAAGAGAAGGGAATCCCCCTACAGTGTTGGTGGGAACGTTAAGTTGGTACAGCCACTACAGAGAACAGGATGGAGGTTCCTTAAAAAACTAAAAATAGAGGTATCGTACGATCCAGCAATCCTACTCCTGGGCATATACCCGGAGAAAACCATAATTCGAAACGATACATGCACCCCAATGTTCACTGCAGCACTATTTACAACAGCCGAGACATGGACGCAATCTAAAAATCCATCGACAAAGGAATGGATAAAGAGGATATGGTACATAAAGACAATGGAATATTACTCAGCCATTAAAAAAAAATGAAGTAATGCCATTTGCAGCAACATGGATGGACCTAGATATCACCCTACTAAGTGAAGTCAGACAGAGAAAGAGAAATACCACATGACATCACTTACATGTGGACTCTAAAAAAAAAAAAATGATACAAATGAACTTATTTACAAAACAGAAACAAACTTACAGACTCTAAAAATAAATTTATGGTTACCAGAGGGGAAGGCAGAGGGAGGGATAAATTGGGAGACTGGGATTAACATATACACACTACTATATATAAAATAACCAACAACAACCTACTGTATAGCATAGAGAACACTACTTAAAATTCTGTAACAGCTATATGAGAAAAGAACCTGAAAAAGAATAAATATATGTATATGTATAACTGAATCCTTTGCTGTACACCTGAAGCTAATACAACATTGTAAATCAACTATAATATAAAATAAAAAATTAAATTAAAAAAAAATAATGGTAGCTGACATGGGGAAGTTTAAACCCAGTGAGCCTAAACCAACAGTAGGTACAGATTCAGTTCCCATGTTTCCTACTTTGTTTAGCCACCAAGGGATCCAAGGGATCAAAAAAGATGTGTGATGCACAACAGAAAAGGTGAAAACACTGGCATTTTGTGAATTAATTTTAGAAAAAAAGTTTTCCAGCTTTACAGACAAGCAAAAGCTAAGAGAATTCAGCACCACCAAACCAGCTCTACAACAAATGCTAAAGGAACTTCTCTAAGCCAGAAACACAAGAGAAGAAAAGAACCTACAAACACAAACCCAAAACAATTAAGAAAATGGTAATAGGAACATACATATTGATAATTACCTTAAACGTGAAAGGATTAAATGCTCCAATCAAAAGACGTGAGCTCGCTGAATGGATACAAAAACAAGACCCATATATATGCTGTCTACAAGAGGCCCACTTCAGACCTAGGGACACGTACAGACTGAAAGCGAGGGGCTGGAAAAAGATATTCCATGCAAATGGAAATCAAAAGAAAGCCGGAGTACCAATACTCATATCAGATAAAGTAGACTTTAAAATAAAGACTATTACAAGAGACAAGGAAGGACACTACAAAATGATCAAGGGATCAATCCAAGAACAAGATATAACAATTATAAGTATATATGCACCCAACATAGGAGCACCTCAATACATAAGGCAACTGCTAACAGCTATAAAAGAGGAAATCGACAGTAACACAACAATAGTGGGGCACTTTAACACCTCACACCAATGGACAGATCACCCAAACAGAATATTAATAAGGAAACATAAGCTTTAAGTGACAAAACAGACCAGACAGATTTAATTGATATTTATAGGACATTCCATCCAAAAACAGATTACACTTTCTTCTCAAGTGCACACGGAACATTCTCCAGGAGAGATCACATCTTGGATCACAAATCAGGCCTCAGTAAATTTAAGAAAGTTGAAGTCATATCAAGCATCTGTTCTGACCACAATGCTATGTGATTAAAATTCAATTACAGGGGAAAAACAAGTAAAAAAACACAAATACATGGAGGCTAAACAATACATTACTAAATAACCAAGAGATCACTGAAGAAATCAAAGAGGAAATAAAAAAATACCTAGAGAAAAATGACAATGAAAACACGACGATCCAAAACCTATGGGATGCTGCAAAAGCAGTTCTAAGGGGGAAGTTTACAGCAATACAAGCCTACGTCAAGAAACAAGAAAAATCTCAAATAAACAATCACGTTACACCTAAAGGAACTAGAGAAAGAAGAACAAACAAAACCCAAAGTTAGCAGAAGGAAAGAAATAAAGATCAGAGCAGACATAAATGAAATGGAAACAAAGAAAACAACAGCAAAGATCAATAGAACTAAAAGCTGGTTCTTTGAAAAGATAAACAAAATTGATAAACCATTAGCCAAACTCATCAAGAAAAAGAGGGAGAGGACTCAAATCAATAAAATTAGAAACGAAAAAGGAGAAGCTACAACACACACCACAAAAATACAAAGCATCCTAAGAGACTACTACAAGCAACTCTATACCAATAAAATGGACAACCTGGAAGAAATGGACAAATTCCTAGAAAGGTATAAACTTCCAAGACTGAACCAGGAAGAAATAGAAAATATGAACAGACCAATCACAAGTAATGAAATTGGAACTGTGATTAAAAATCTTCCAACAAACAAAAGTCCAGGACCAGATGGCTTCACAGGTGAATTCTATCAAACATTTAGAACAAGAGCTAACACCCATCCTTCTCAAACTCTTCCAAAAACTTGCAGAGGAAGGAACACTCCCAAACTCATTCTATGAGGCCACCATCACCCTGATACTTAAACCAGACAAAGATACTACAAAAAATGAAAATTACAAACCAATATCACTGATGAATATAGATGCAAAAATCCTCAACAAAATACTAGCAAACAGAATCCAACAACACATTAAAAGGATCATACACCATGATCAGGTGGGATTTATCCCAGGGATGCAAGGATTCTTCAATATACACAAATCAATCAATGTGATACACCATATTAACAAATTGAAGGAGAAAAACCATATGACCTTCTCAATAGATGCAGAAAAGGCTTTTGACAAAATTCAACACCCATTTATGATAAAAACCCTCTAGAAGGTGGGCATAGAGGGAACCTACCTCAACATAATAAAGGCCATATACAACAAACTCACAGCAAACATCATTCTCAATGGTGAAAAACTGAAAGCATTTCCTCTAAGATCAGGAACAAGACAAGGATGTCCACTCTCACCACTATTATTCAACATAGTTTTGGAAGTCCTAGCCATGGCAATCAGAAAAGAAAAAGAAATAAAATATAATTGGAAAAGAAGAAGTTAAACTGTCATTGTTTGCAGATGACATGATACTATACATAGAGAATCCTAAGGATGCCACCAGAAAACTACTAGAGCTAATCAAAGAATTTGGTAAAGTTGCAGGATACAAAATTAATGCACAGAAATCTCTTGCATTCCTATATATTAATGATGAAAAATCTGATAGAGAAGTTAAGGAAACACTATTTACCACTGCAACAAAAAAAATAAAATACCTAGGAATAAACCTAAGGAGACAAAAGACCTGTATGCAGAAAACTATAAGACACTGATGAAAAAAATTAAAGATGATACAAACAGATGGAGAGATATACCATGTTCTTGGATTGGAAAAATCAATATTGTGAAAATGACTATACTACCCAAAGTAATCTACAGATTCAGTGCAATCCCTATCAAATTACCAATGGCATTTTTTACAAAACTAGAACAAAAATCTTAAAATTTGTATGGAGACACAAAAGACCCCGAATAGCCAAAGCAGTCTTAAAGGATAAAAACAGAGCTGGAAGAATCAGACTCCATGACTTCAGACTATACTACAAAGCTACAGTCATCAAGACTATATAGTACTGGCACAAAAACAGAAATACAGATCAATGGAACAGGACAGAAAACCCAGAGATAAACCCACGCTCCTATGGCCAACTAATCTATGACACAGGAGGCAAGGATATACAATGGAGAAAAGACAGTCTCTTCAATAAGTGGTGCTGGGAAAACTGGACAGCTACAAGTAAAAGAATGAAATTAGAACACTCCCTAACATCATAAACAAAAATAAACTTAAGAGCTTCCCTGGTGGCGCAGTGGTTGAGAGTCTGCCTGCCAATGCAGGGGACACGGGTTCGAGCCCTGGCCTGGGAAGATCCCACATGCCACGGAGCAACTAGGCCCGTGAGCCACAATTACTGAGCCTGCGCATCTGGAGCTTGTGCTCCGCAACAAGAGAGGCCGCGATAGTGAGAGGCCGCGATAGTGAGAGGCCGGCGCACTGCGATGAAGAGTGGCCCCCACTTGCCGTAACTAGAGAAAGCCCTCACACAGAAACGAAGACCCAACACAGCCATAAATAAATAAATAAATAAATAAATAAATAAATGGATCATCACGTTTTTAAATAAATAAATAAATAAATAAACTTAAAATGGATTAGAGACCTAAATGAAGACCAGACACTATAAAACTCTTAGAGGAAAACATAGGAAGAACACTCTTTGACATAAATCAAAGCAAGATCTTTTTTGATCCACCTCCTAAAATAATGTAAATAAAAACAAAAATAAAGAAATGGGACCTAATGAAACTTAAAAGCTTTTGCAAACAAAGGCAACTACAAACAAGACAAAAAGATAACCTTCAGAATGGGAGAAAATATTTGTAAACGAATCAACGGACAAAGGATTAATCTCCAAAATATATAAACAGCCCATGCAGCTCAATATTAAAAAAACAAACAACCCAATCCAAAAATGGGCAGAAGACCTAATAGACATTTCTCCAAAGAAGACATACAGATGGCCAACAGGCACATGAAAAGCTGCTCAACGTCACTAATTATTAGAGAAATGCAAATCAAAACTACACTGAGGTATCACCTCACACCAGTTAGAATGGGCATCATCAGAAAATCTACAAACAACAAATGCTGGAGAGGGTGTGGAGAAAAGAGAACCCTCTTGCACTGTTGGTGGGAATGTAAACTGATACAGCCACTATGGAGAACAGCATGGAGGTTCCTTAAAAAACTAAAAATAGAATTACCATATGACCCAGCAATCTCACTACTGGGCATATACCCAGAGAAAACCATAATTCAAAAAGACACATGCACCCCAATGTTCATTGCAGCACTATTTACAATAGCCAGGTCATGGAAGCAACCTAAATGCCTATTGACAGACGAATAGATAAAGAAGATGTGGTACACATATACAATGGAATATTACTAAGCCATAAAAAGGAATGAAATTGGGTCATTTGTAGACACATGGATGGACCTAGAGACTGTCATACAGAGTGAAGTAAGTCAGAAAGAGAAAAACAAATATTGTATATTAACGCATATATGTGGAACCTGGGAAATGGTACAGATGAACTGGTTTGCAGGGCAGAAATAGAGACACAGTTGTAAAGAACAAACATATGGACACCAAAGCGGGAAAGGGGGGGGTGGGATGAATTGGGAGATTGGGATTGACATACATACACTAATATGTATAAAATGGTTAACTAATAAGAACCTGCTGTATAAAAAAAAATGTATTTTGCTTAATCTTTTCTGATACTTGTTCTAAATTGTACCAAAATAATTGGCACGAGGTCTGAATTATCATTCACAGACTGACACCTGTCAAGTAGAAAACTCAACATCAACAGGAAACAGGCTTCACTGAGATTAGGAACTGTAGTCAGTAATCCTGGCTCAGGAACTTACAAGCAGTGAATCCTGACATTCGTTAACCTTTCTCTGTCATGAGGAACATAAGCAAGTAGAAGACATGCACTTATAAGGAAATCAGAGTTTAATTAGAAGAGATAACTAACAGCAAACAATTAAGACCTATAATTAGTAATGTAAGGATCAAATTCAGTGATGAAGAAGAAACAGGTGGGTTAAGAGTGAGGCGGACTCCATGTGGAAACCATTCCCTGGTTAAGCTGACAGAAATGAGCAGCAGAAATTAAGAGAACAAGCTTTCCAGGTAGGGAAATGTAAGAGGGTTTCACTGACGTTCTGGAGGTTCATGATGGGAGACTAAAGAAAGCGAAAATATAAGGGCAAAAAATGTCATTTGCTTTTAAATGACCATCTAAAATGTAACAACTTCTGAGTATTTAATAGCCCAATTTTAAAGAATCCCACCTGCCGTCCTTTTTAAAAAGAAATTTGTCATAAAATACACATTCCATAAAATTTATCACCTTAACCATTTTTAAGTGTACAGTTCAGTGGCATTAGATACATTCACACTGTTGTGCAATCAATCACCAAAACTTTTCCGTCTTGCAAAACTGAAAGTCTCTACCCCTGAAACAACTACCCATAGCCTCCTCTCCCAGACCCCACCTTCCATTTCTACTAACCGGACTGCTCCAAATATCTCACAGAAGTGGAAGCACACAGTATTTCTCTTTGGTGACCAGCTTACTTCACTTAGCATAATATCCTGCTGTCCTCCATGCACGTCATAGCTAATGTCAAAGCCTGTGTCCAAGTTCTACTACATCCTCACAGTAGTAGTTCCTTGGCCCTCACACACTGAATTGTTTCATCATTTTAAGCAGCTCCTCCAAAAAGCCTTAGGCTTTCTGAAGAGGCTGTAGACATGTCTTCTCTCTCAAACACCAATGACTGAAATCCACACCAAACCCACAATTTTTATGATACAACTATATGAAGCAGAAATAATAAAATTAATGAACCAATCAGTGCCTTTTCTCTACACACTTTCAAATACCACCAAATCTTCCCAAGTCACTCCTCCACAAATTCATTCCAGCTGCTCCTAATAACCAGCAAACTGTTAAATTCCCTCGTTTCTGGTAGCCTCTACCTATTTTCTGGGCAATATTCATTTCACACTTAATAATGTCTATCATGTTATTTTCTAATGGACTCTTTTGCACATTTCCCAGCAAAATGCTAAGGTAGGGAAAGTATCATATACTTTTAAAAAAATAAACTTTGGACTGCTAAGTATACAGTAAATATTCTATTAAGCTGTATGATAAATTTACTTTAATAAACCAAAAAGGAAAAACATCAAAACCACCAGAAAATAATAACAACTACTAGTTTTATTGTTGAACGTTTACATCTTATGAAAATAAGTACTGAGATGATCCAGGAAGCCTGTTAAAATCAGTAGCTTACAGGTAAAGACAATATTGTTCTGCAAGGTTAAGATTCTGATTAGATAAATTAAAAGGTTAACCACTATAAGAACAGAAGTAACGTATATAGAGTAACATATCTTCCAAACAAGTAGAAGGGAAAAAGTGAAGAGAGAAAACAAGACAAAACCTCAATTCAAAAAAAGGCAAGAAAAGAGAAAGAAAAAGCACAGAAAGTACAAAGTATCAGATGGCAAAAAAAAAAAAAAAAAAGGCCAAATGCATTTTTTCAACAATTATATTATGGAGAGCTCACTAAAAGCCAAATATTGTTTTAGGCACTAGGGATACAGCTGTAAACAAAACAGAAAAACAGCGGCTCTCATGAAACTTCTATCCTAGTGGGGTAAACAGTAATGAACCAGAAAAATGAATAAATCACATGGCAGGTCATATGGTAATAAGTACAAGGGCAAAGAGTACAACGGAAATGTAAGGGAAGGCTATGTCAGGGAAGACCTCACTGAGAAGGTAATATTCAAAAAAAAAAACAAAAAACAGGAGGAAGGTAAGGGATTAAACCATGTGGACATTTTGACGAAGGAACTGCAAGTGTAAACATCCTGAGGTTAGGATGTGCCCGAGGCAACAACATAGAGCAAAGGGGGAGAGTAGTCAGAGATGAGATCAGAGGGAAAGCAAGGGCCAGGTCATACAGAACCTTGACGGCCCCTCTAAAGAATCTGGATTTTAATCTTAGTGAAATGGGTAGTCTGTGGAGGATTTTTTGAGAGAAGGGAGATAATCTGATTTTTTTTTAAAAAAAGAATCACTCTACATGCGATGGAAAGACTGAAAAAAGAAAAAGCAGACTATTTAAGTGGCTACTGCAGAAATCCAGGCGAGAGATGACTGTAATTTGAATAAGGGAAGGTGCTGAGAAGGGCTTGGGAGTCTGGATAGACTCTGAAGGCCGAGTTCTTGGATCTGCTGATAGATTACACGTGTGGTGAGAAAGAAATGGGTCAAGGATGACGCCGAAGGTTTTACAGGCCTCAACAAATATCTCAGTAATGACAGTGAATGTAAGTACAATCAGCCTGCCAGTCAAAAGGCAGAGACTGTCCGCTTGGTTTAAAAAAGAAAAAAAAATTCCCCATCAATATGCTAGTTACAAAAGCATACATAAAGGGACTTCCCTGGTGGCGCAGTGGTTAAGAATCCACCTACCAATGCAGGGGACACGGATTCAAGCCCTGGTCCGGGAAGATCCCACATGCCGTGGAGCAACTAAGCCCCGTGAGTCACAACTACTGAGCCTGTGCTCTAGAGCCCACGAGCCACAACTACTGAGCCCACGTGCCGCAACTACTGAAGCCCGCGCGCCTAGAGCTCGTGCTCTGCAACAAGAGAAGCCACCGCAATGAGAAGCCCGTGCTCCGCAAAGAGTAGCCCCCGCTCGCTGCAACTAGAGAAAGCCTGCGCACAGCAACAAAGACCCAACGCAGCAAAAAAAAAAAAGTTATTTACAAAAAAAACCCTAAAAAGATGAAAACAGTTGAGCCAAGTATCAAATGACAATGGCCATGGATATATTAACTTCAGACAAAAGAGAAGTCTATTCTCACCCACAACCTAGAACAGTCCCCGGGTGGTAGTGAGTAATATGTAAAACCTGTAAACGTTCTCCACCTACTTAACGTTATTTCTCCTGCATCACAAATGTTAAAGGATTTGGACGGTCAGGGCTGTTTCTCTAACCTGACACCAAGTCGTGGGTCGCCTGTGCCAGTTTCACCTCTTGCAGAGTGCCAAGTCAGTACGGCTTTTCTGTGAAGTGCAGTGCGGGGCTACCACTCCCGCTCGCCCACCGCGGGCCCCGGCCCGGAACACCGCTCGCCCCCACGGACGCCTCCTCTGGACCCGGCGCAGCTGGGTTCGCTCAAAGCCCCAGGAAGCAGGCAACGCCCGGCCACCTAGGAAGTTTCTAAAGGCAAAACAGACCGAGAGCCTCGCAGGCCTGCACCGGTCACGAGCCAGCCAGGAACGCACGGCTCCCTCCGCTCCCCAGACCCCAAAGAAGCTCACCTACCTGCGGTCCGCCAGGGTGGTCTGAGCGGCAGCCCCCGTCTCGCGTCTTGCCCCAGGGCAGCTTCCGGCTCTGGGCGGAAGTGCTCCTTTAGGAAGAGAGGAAGTCCCGCCCCCTCGGGAAGGAGCGGCGGCAGCTGGAGCTCAGTGGTAATTATCAGCTAGGGTCTGGGGAGCGGAAGGTGTGGTCAGGGCGCCCAAACCCAGCGGAGCTCGCCGCTCCTGTGCTGCTCAAGCGATTCCCCGAAACCCGGGATGACAGAACGACGCAAGGGACGCGCAGGTTCCAGTTTACTTGTTATCACGGAAGCGAGTTACAAGTCCTGTATGAGATTCAGTTCCACGTTCATTGAGAATCTACCACGTAGGAAGCCTGTGGTGTTCACAGAGAAGAATGTAGGGTTGATTCCACAAAAACTAGGGGAAGAAAATTAACTCGCTGAATCGCAAAGCAGGATGAAAGTAAATGCAGTAATAGAAAAAGCAAATTCAGTAGGCATGTTAATTTCTAAGAGTTTTCTCGTATCTCAAGAGTTGTGAGGATCAAATGAGATGATGCATAAACAAACGTTTAGCTGTGGAGCCTGGTACATGATTAAAGCATATAATACCCATAGTATTGTTATCGTTGGTGAAAATAAAAGAGGCCTTTAACCCAACCAAAGGGAAATTGAATAACACTTCAGGGAGGTAGCCTTCAAGCTGAATGTTAAATTTAAGCCGAATTTCAGCACATAGAGATACCAATTATGAAGCTGTAAAAACTGCTTTTGTTGATTAATGAAACGGCATAGGCTAAAAAAACTTGTTCCAAAAAACAAACTTTCAGAAGCTTTATTGTTTGAAATCATATGAGTAATAATGGAACATCCCAAGTCTGCCTGGCAGAGCTGAGTCCTGGGGATCATTTTGACACTTTGCCAGCCCAGGCATAGTGCTTCAAATAAGAAATTTTCAGATATAACATTCCACATTTATTTTAACTTTATGGTTTTCAAGGATACATGACCTTGGAGTCGGCTTCACAGCTCAGGCCTGAGCCTGCTTAATTCTTATCTATTAATACACTCCACCAAATCCTATGCTATGTCTCCCTCTTCCTTTTTGTTTTTTTTTCTTCCAGTTAAACTCCCCCAGTTCCTTTGGTGGGTGGTTTTCCTTGTTTCAGCAACTTAATAAATTTTGTTAGACTACAGGTTTGACTCAGATGGCTTTATCAGATGGGCTTTATCACTATTTATTTTGATCAAGCCTCCTGTACTCATGAAGGTTGGAGGACAACTTTGGCCCCAACTTAGACAAAAACTGAAGCAGAATAAAGGTAAGTTATTTACTGACATTCAGCTGTGTCCTGAGAAGAGCTGTGCACTTTCTAACTGGAGAGTTTTAAATTATCTTCCAGCAGAGAATGGCCACACTTTTTGAAGATTATTGGCATCCACCAAATTCAGACCAGCCCCACAACAGACATAGGACGCATGCACCTTCCTTTTCTTTGTAAAATATTTTCCTGTCTCCACTGAGTTGTGACAGTACTTGCCTGGTTTTGCCTAGAGTGAAAGAATGATCCCTCTCTGCCTTCTGTCCTTTTCTTGAGACATTGATCCTGTGCACTGCTGCCTCAACCATGTTATCTCCTTGAAGTGCTTTCTCGGCTAAAGTTTTTCCCTAAAAGAGATCTATATACCCTGTCTCTCATTCGTCACCCTCCTCTCACTTTAATCTTTTTCAGCCTGGCCTTCTGGCTTCTCTCTTCCCTCCAGTTCTTCCACAATTATCTTTCAAATATCACCACTGACTTCAGATCACCAAGGTGGTTTCTTAGTCCTCATATCCCTTGATTTCTCTATAGCATAGGTTGATAGGGTTACTTATCCGCCTTTGTTGTAAAGATCATATTTAAAGCACTGTCTCAAAAAAGTGCAAACCTGGGGCTTCCCTGGTGGCGCAGTGGTTGAGAATCTGCCTGCCAATGCAGGGGATACGGGTTCGAGCCCTGGTCTGGGAGGATCCCGCATGCCGCGGAGCAACTAGGCCCGTGAGCCACCATTACTGAGCCTGCGTGTCTGGAGCCTGTGCTCGGCAACAAGAGAGGCCGCGATAGTGAGAGGCCCGCGCACCGCGATGAAGAGTGGCCCCCGCTTGCCGCAACTGGAGAAAGCCCTCGCACAGAAACGAAAACCCAACACAGCCATAAATAAATAAATAAATAATTATTTTTAAAAAAAAGTGCAAACTTAAAATATCAAATATTTGCAATGCAATTCATTTTAAGTCTCATCATTCATGCATCAGGTAAATAAGTGCCAGCTCTGCACCAAACACTATTTTTAGGCACTGGAGATCTAGCAGAGAAAAAGAGATGCAATGTTCCAGTTCTGGACAAATGTATATCTTAATGGTATGAGACAGATGATATATAAATAAAATGAATACGATAATTTCAGATTATGTGAGGTGCACTAAAGGAAACAGATGGTTCTGTGATAATATGTTACAAACTGAAAGTAGGAAGTAAGTAAGGGGAGGATAACTTTCAAGGTGACATTTGAACTGACAGCTGCAAGATAAGAAGGATCAAGCAGTGTAAAAAAAAGAAAAAAAACTGGAGGAAGATCTTTCTAGTTCTATAGGTAAACAGGAGTGGGAAGCAGGGCTGAGGGAGGATTAAGAGGGTCACTTACGGTGAATTCCCTGGCGGTCTGTGGTTAGGACTTGGCGCTTTCCCTGCCAAGGGGCCTGGGTTCCATCCCTGGTTGGTGAGCTAAGATCAGCAAGCCGAGTGGCCAAAAAAAAAAAAAAAAAAAGAGCGGTCACTTACAAGCTATTGTAGTCATTTCATCTGGGGCACAAAAGGAAATGGTGGCTTAAACCAGAGAGGTTGGAGCAAAACTGGAAGACTGTGGGGTCACCACTGCTGAGAAGTCAAGCTAGATGAGAAGAGAGAACCATTCGCTAGATTTCACAAAATAAATGTCAGTGTCGCTGACTAGAGCAGTTTTGGTAGAGTAGCAGCCTCAGGAGCCAGACTGCAGTGAGCTGAAGTGGAAAGGAGGTTGAGGGAGCACAGCTAAATGACTCTTCAAAGAAGAGACATTCATTCATTCATTCATTTATTCATTTATTTATTTATAGCTGTGTTGGGTCTTCGTTTCTGTGCGAGGGCTTTTCTCTAGTTGCGGCAAGTGGGGGCCACTCTTCATCGCGGTGCGCGGGCCTCTCACTATCGCGGCCTCTCTTGTTGCAGAGCACAGGCTCCAGACGCGCAGGCTCAGTAATTGTGGCTCACGGGCCTAGTCGCTCCGCAGCATGTGGGATCTTCCCAGACCAGGGCTCGAACCCGTGTCCCCTGCATTGGCAGGCAGATTCTCAACCACTGTGCCACCAGGGAAGCCCAGAAGAGACCTTCTAATTGCCGTACTGATTGAACGTTTTTCAGTCAATATCCTATCAGGTATCTCTACTGCATTACACTTGAATGGTTCACTCCTTGAAACCACATGCTTTCTTTCCAGTGATTATTTTTTGGTTTTGTTTTTCTTTTCTTTTCTTTGTTGTGGTCGTTGTCATTGACCGGGAGTTAAAAAATAACTTTGGAAATCTGATGACAGCTATCCACATACATGCAAATTTCACAGATAATTTCAGGGAGTTAATTAACCCTTTGAAGACAGTTAATGGGCCCCAGAGACGTCCATGGATCACAGATTAAGAACCTCCCCTCTTTTCAATTAGCTGGTCTCTTCCTTCATGGTTTCCTTATTCCTTTAATTGTTCCCTCCTTGATAACTGTCCTTGATTACTGCTCTTCTTGGGCTACATCCTCTCTCAGTGACTACATCCTCTCTCAGTGACTACATCTACTGTCTTGATTTTTGTCACTGGGACCATGACACCTATTTTACTTTTTAAAAAAAATTTGTTTTATTGAAGTAAGGTTGATTCACAATGTTATGTTAATTTCTGCTGTACAGCAAAGTGATTCAGTTATACATATGCATACATTCTTTTTAATATTCTTTTCCATTATGGTTTATCACAGGATATTTAACATAGTTCCCTGTCCTGTAGGGCCTTATTGTTTATCCATTCTCTTTTTTTAAAAATAAATTTATTCATTTATTTATTTATTTTTGGCTGTGTTGGGTCTTCATTGCTGCACGTGGGGTTTTCTTTAGTTGCAGCAAGTGGGGGCTACTCTTCGTTGTGGTGCGCGGGTCTCTCATTGTGGTGGCTTCTCTTGCTGTGGAGCACAGGGGCTCTAGGTGCGTGGGCTTCAGTAGCTGTGGCATGCAGGCTCAGTAGTTGTGGCTCGTGGGCTCTAGAGCACAGGCTCAGTAGTTGTGGCGCACAGGCTTAGTTGCTCTGTGGCATGTGGGATCTTCCTGGAGCAGGGATCGAACCCGTGTCTCCCTCATTGGCAGGTGGATTCTTAACCACTATGCCACCAGGGAAATCCTGTTTATCCATTCTATATATAATAGTTTGCATGTGCTAATCCCAGACTCCCAATCCAGTCCTCCCCCATCCAACCACAAGTCTGTTCTCTATGTCTGTGAATCTGTTTTGTAGAAAAGTTCATTTGTGTCATTTTATATTCCACATATAAGTGATATCATATGGTATTTGTCTTTCTCTTTCTGACTTACTTCACTTAGTGTGATAGTCTCTAGGTCCATTCATGTTGCTGCAAATCCATGTTCATTCTTTTTATGGCTGAGTAGTATTCCATTGTGTATACATACCACATCTTCTTTGTTCATCTGTCGATTGACACTTAGGTTGCTTCCATGTCTTGGCTATTGTAAATAGTGCTGCTATGAACATTGGGTGCATGTATCTTTTTTGTTTGTTTGTTTTGGGTTTTTTTGGCTGCACTGCATGGCTTATGGGATCTTATTTCCCTGACCAGGGATTGAACCTGGGCCAAGGCAGTGAAAGTGCTGAGTCTTAACCACTGTTTGCCAGGGAATTCCCAACTATTTTTAGTTTTTTGAGGAACTTCCGTACTGTTCTCCATATTGGCTGCACCAATTTACATTCCCACCAGCAGTGCAGGAGGGTTCCCCTTTCTCCACACCCTCTCCAGCATTTGTTTTTTGTAGACTTTAATGATGGTCGTCCTGACCGGTGTGAGGTGGTACCTGACTGTAGTTTTGATTTGCATTTCTCTAATAATTAGAGATGTTGATCATCTTTTCATGTGCCTGCTGGCCATCTCTGTGCATGATGCCTACTTTAGTACACAAGCCCTTTGGAGTTGTAGGGTAACGTAAAAGAAAATCAAGATCAGTTAAACCCATTCAATTTCCGGAGATTTATTTGATTTCACAGTGTCTTACTGGACACCATAGGAGTTGAGGCTATGAATAATTGTTCTTAAGGACATCCTGAAAAAGATTTATATAAGAAAAAAAATCAAAAGCTAATTCTTTTATTGTAACATTTTACAATCTTCTTCCGTATCTGTCCTCCTCACAGCTCCATCCCAAGGAGGAGTCAGCCTTCCACAGGGGACTTCACAGTGGCAGAGGTTTCTCATACCAAGTTCTCTCCAGCCTTCTTCTAAGGAACTTTTGGTACCTTCTGATGTGCAACTTTTCATCTTGGCATGTGGTTGTGAAGGTTAATTTTATGTGTCAACTTGGCTAGGCCATTGTACCCAGATATTTGGTCAACACCAGTCTCAATGTTGCTGTGAAGGTATGTTTTAGATGAGATCAACATTTAAATCAGCAGACTTTTGGGCTTCCCTGGTGGCGCAGTGGTTAAGAATCCGCCTGCCAATGCAGGGGACACGGGTTCGAGCCCTGGTCTGGGAAGATCCCACATGCCGCGGAGCAACAGGGCCCGTGAGCCACAACTACTGAGCCTGCGCGTCTGGAGCCTGTGCTCCGCAACAAGAGAGGCCACGACAGTGAAGAGGCCCACGCATCGTGATGAAGAGTGGCCCCCGCCTGCCGCAACTAGAGAAAGCCCTCGCACAGAAATGAAGACCCAACACAGCCATAAGTAAAAATAAATAAATAAATAATTAAAAAAAAAAAAAGAGCTACACTTTAAAAAAAAAAAAATCAGCAGACTTTGAGTCAAGCAGATTGCCCTCCATTATGTGGGTGAGCCTCACCTAACTGGTTGAAGGCCTTAAGTGACAAAGACTAAGGTCCCCCGAGGAAGAGAGAATTCTGTTTTTCCTGAAACACATGGCCATGCAACATGGGGAAAATATCAAGTTTCTTTTCATGAAGTAGAAGTGAGGGATGACTGTTAGGAAGATAAACAACAACAGCTGCCATAGATTCAATTCAATATCTCCTCAGATCTCTCCAGTGATACTACTTACAGATTATGGTTTGTCTTATTTTGTTTTAAGGTGTTCTCTGTTTTTTCTGTTTCCTCTAACTTGAGTTTTTCTATATTTTTCTTGTTTCATTTTGTTTTTGCTTTTTTTTTTTTACCTTGGTCTTTCTCTGTCATACTGCTGGTATTCTATAAATGTGTGGGAGTTTCTGGTTGTCCATTTGTGTTTAAGACAGAATGAGGCATGAGAAATGCTAAATGTGAGCTAATGGGAGCTCAGCTTTTCCAAGCAGGGCTGGTTGGCTGACTGGTAAGTTTCAATGTCATGTGATTGGGAAGGGAGCAGCCATGATGCTCCAGGAAGGCTCCCTGATGCCAGAACAGAAGAATGTAGCTCTTTGACACCAATACCTTTCCTATTTGCTCAAATTCTTCCCAGAAACTCACTTCTACTTCTCTAAAAAGATGTTTCACTCTTTTGCTTGAGGATAAAATATCTGGCAGTGATGATTTAGTTTGCCCATTGGGGTGTAAGGAAGAGGTAGCGTGGGGAGATGTACCCTTCCATTTACAGACTATCAATTAATTTCTGTTTTCATCCATATTTATCTCTCCAGTCCTCTTTGTTGACAAGTATAGAGCTGTTCCAGTTAGTTTCCTATTACCACAAACTTAGTGGCTTAAACAACATATATTTATTATATAGAGTTCTGTAGAAGTCCAACACTTCTCAAGGTATCAGCAGGGCTGTGTTCCCTTCTGGAGACTCCAGGGGAGAATCTGTTTCCTTGTCTTTATAGTTTCTAGAAGCCACCTGCATTCTGTGGCTTGTGGTCCCCTTCCTCCATGTTCAAAGGCAGAAACTGTGGGTTGAGTCCTTCTCATCACACCACTCTGACTTTGGTTCCAATGTCACATCTCATTCTGACTCTCCCCTTCTGCCTCCTTCTCCTTTGAGGAAGCTTGTAGTTACCGGTGGGTCCACCTGGATAATGCAGGATAATCTCCCTATTCTGAGATCATCGATTAGCAACCATAATTTCTCTTCAACCTTAATTCCCCTTTCCCATGTAATCTAATCTATTCACCAGCTCTGAGGATGAGGACGTGGACATCGCTGGGGGTCCATTATTCTGCCAAGTACTTTCAGTTCTCCTGAGCCTGCTGGGTCCTGTTTCAGCCACAACCCCTTCTCTACATAGCCTTAGCTCTGGCCATATCCCCACTGCTTACATCAATCAGCAGTCTTTCTGCTTTCTGTATTCCAGACATTTTTTGGAATTTCTCATCCACTAACAAAGCCCTTCCAATTCTCAAGGTTATTTTGATATTTTAGCCTTTTTATTCTTTTTCTTTCCTTTTAGTATTCTCTCAAGAGGGAGAAAAGATAAACACGTACTCAGTCCAGCATCTTGAAAAGGACGAATGTTCTTTTTTCACTCCCTTCTTGCAGGGCTAGCAGAAAATTTAATCTCAGTCAGTGTTAGGGCCTCCTTACCTCTCAACTGCAGGCATCAGACTCCATTGGCAGGTTTATTATTGAAGCCAACAGTGATCCCTCAAAGCCTGGCACTTTTCTGCTTCCCTGTCTCAGGAAGAGAGCTGGAATGTTACTGTCTAGTCCATCCTCCATGAAGTCTTGCTCACCTCCTACAGTACTACCAACAACCATGGGAACTTCTGGCTTTTGTTCCCTTCCCAGGAATCTCTCCTCTCTCCTCTGTTCTGTTTGCCCTTAAAGTCACTGCTCCTTTTCTCTGTGTCTCCCTTCCAGTACACCTAGCCTGATCTCTTCAACAGGCTCAGGTTGTAGGAAAATTAATTCAGAAAGGAAGTGTTTTACAAGAGCCTTCTTTGAGCTTTAGCATCATAATAATTCCCTGAGGCAAGAAAGTACAAAATGGACTGGGTACCTTTCTGTAACTAAAGATGGAAAAAATAGAGGGAAAAGAACACGAATATATAAAAATTATCTTGCTACTATATATTGTACGTATAGTATACAGATAGTTTTGCCGCATTAAATCACTGAACTGTGACTTAATCAATTCATATTGATGAACATTTGTTACTTTTTTTCTATTACAAATAATGCTGCAGGGACTTCCCTGGTGGTTCAGTGGAGATCCCACGTGCTTCCCGGCCAAAAAAACAAAACATAAAACAAAAGCAATATTGTAACAAATTCAATAAAGACTTTAAAAATGGTCCACATCAAAAAAAAATCTTAGAAAAAAACAAATACTGCTGCAATGAATATACTTTATGTACATTTCTGTACAACTAAGGGAGTATATCTTAAGAATATACTCCCTCTTCAAAATGTAAAACAAAGGTACCATATGACTCATCTAGGTATTTAACTTTCTTAGTTGGCTTGGGCTGCTGTAATAAAATACCACAAATCGAGTGGTTTATACAACAGAAATTTATTTGCTCACAGTACTGGAGGCTGGAACTCCAAGATTAAGGTGCCAGCTGATTTGATTCCTGGTGAGGGCTCTCTTCCTGGTTTGCAGGCGGCCACCTTCTTACTGTGTCCTCACATGGTGTAAAGAGAGAAAAGGGCTCTCTTGGGTCTTTTTTTTTTTGGCCGCACGGCATGTGGGATCCTAATCCCCCAACCAGGGATTGAACCTGTGCCCCCTGCATTGGAAGCACAGAGTCTCAACCACTGGACCTCCACGGAAGTCCCCTTGGGTCTCTTCTTGTAAGGAAATTAATCCTATTGGATCAGATTCCCACCATTATGACCTCATTTAACCTTATTACTTCCATAAAGATCCATCTCCAACTACAGAGATACTGGAGCTTGAGGCTTCAACATATAAATTTTGGAGGGACACAAACATTCAGTCCATAATATTACCCAAGAGAAATGAAAATATACAGCCACAGAAAAACCTGGACACAAATGTTCATAGCAGCATTATTCATAAAAGCCAAAAAGTAGGAACAATCCAAATGTACATCAACCGATGACTGGATAAACAAAATGTGGTATTTTCATATAATGGACTATTATTCAGACTTAAAAATTATTGAAGTTATGATATAAGTAGTATGGATGAACCTTGAAAACATGATGCTAAGTGAAAGAAGCCAGTCACAAAAGACCACGTAGTACATGATTCCACTTATATGAAACAACCAGAATAGGCAAGTCTATAAATACAGAGAGTAGGTTAGTGACTGCCTCGGGTGGGGGTTAGGGGTGGAGTGGGGGAAATGGGAGTCAGTGCTAATAGTGATGGTGGTTTCTTTCAGGGGAAACAAAAATGTTATCAAATTAGATTGTGGTGATGATTGCATAACCCCATGAATATACTAAAACCCACTGAATTGTATCCTTTAAAAGAATTATGTGGTGTGTGAGTCAATAAAGCTGTTTCTAAAAAATTATATGTAAGTATAAATATATATACATATATATGTGTGTATATATAAGATGAGAAGCAGATTACAGGGAGCTTTGACTGTGAAGCTAAAATGTTTGTCCTAAAAGGAAATGATTTGTGAATAGAGGCTTAAAGTGAAAGCAAATTAATTAAGATTAGTTTGGCAGTTCTGTGCAACATGGGCTGAAGGAAGAGAAGGGATTCCGGTAAAACAAGTTAGGTGACATTAATTATCCATATATGCTATGATGATACTCCAAGGCAGGAGGAAATGATTGGTTTGATCTTTTGTTTGTTGCAGCAGTTACTAGCTAAATGATACTCCTGTCTGAGCCATGATGTAACACAGTAAACTGCAATAAATTCTCCCAACAACTTCCTCATTAAAGTGATAGTCATGGGACTTCCCTGGTGGTCCAGTGGTGAAGACTCCGTGCCTCCAATGCAGGCGGCGCAGGTTCGATCCCTGGTTGGGGAACTAAGATCCCACACGCCGTGCAGTGTGGCCAAAAAAATAAATTGAAATAAATTGATAGTCATAGGTGACTTGTGGTCTCAATAAATTGAAAATTTCTCCTAATATTAATGATATTCTTTTGCTGAATCCTCTCCTGGTTTCCTCTGAACTACCAGGAATTATATTCAAAATTTTTCTAAGCCTTATAATAGTGTCTAAAATTATATATTTTATATCTTTAGTGCTAAGCATTTAGTGAATGCTGTCATTTTATTTTTGTTCTTCTTCGATCCAGAGCTTTACAAACTTAAATTGGCCAGGTTTCAGGATTCAATAAATTGAACAAACTTAAAAAAAATTATGCTTTCATGTCTGTTATCAAACCACAAATGCATTTTCATAAACCGTATTAGAAAATCTATTAGTTTGCCTCTTAGAATAGCTACTTTGTTTTGTTTCAAAGGGCTTATCATTATTTGTTTCAATAACCTTCTGCTTCATTTTCAGTTTTCTTTCGTTTAATTGACTTTTTGACTTTATCTGTCCACTTTAATAAATCCTTTCTTTCTTGTAAAATATGGACAGCTGTTAGAATATAATTTACTAAAGCTAAATCTTTTTAAATTTTTTACTTTTCAAATATTTAACTATTCCCATTTTGCAGTTTCTATTATGTGACTTTACAAGTTTTGGTGAGATTTACAAATTACTTTTGTAGCTTACCATTAGTACTGCTTTGCCCATTGAGGTCTAAATAGCTTCCATTATCCACTATACCAATTTTCAATTCTTCAGATATATTTTTCTTTCTGTACAGTAACAAATATAATTCAAAGAAAATAAATGGGTCATCTCCTTAAGCATAGAGTGCTTTATAAACAACATGCATGACAAGGCAGGTAGTGCTGCAAATGTTTCCCAGATATCTCTATGACAAGATGCCCATTAAACATTCTACACAATTAACTTTAACTAATGGGTTAATATGGAAATTTGTATTACTGATTTTTGCTTACTGCATGTAGTATTATAATCTTTACCAAGAGTATAGTAAAATTATGCCACACAACTGTAAGGTCCAATACTGTCAATCACATAAAAGCTGAGATTGCATCATTACAAGATTTAATGAAATATCCAAAGCAAGTGTGCAGTTAGCCAACTGGAGGTGGTGGGAGGTTGAGGAGCCAAATGCCAATTGCATTCTGAGTTCATATTATTGTAGGGTTCGTTATCATGAGTCCTTTTCTGTATTCCATCCACCAAATATCAGCCCTGCATGTATGGCAATAAAGGCTGTTCTAAGTGCCATAGTGAAAGTGAAAAGGAAGTGAAAATGGAAAGTAAGGGACAGATAAGAGACATCTCAAAGGACAAGTCTATAGGACTTGGGAGGACTGGATAGGAGGCAAGGGTAAGAAATACACTCCTCGATCACTTTAAGAATGACAATGGTGATAGAAGAGGTGGGGGTAGAAGTGGTTTCATTCCATTATTTGGCTTGGTAAAGGGATAGGGAGGGAGGTATAAGTTGGTTTTAAATATGTTGATTTCAAGCTGATAACAGAAAACTCAGATGAACAGTTAAAATATAGGACTTCAATATGAGGAGGTCAGGGTTTTGATACAATGGTAATTATGGACAAAATTGAAAGTAAACAGTCTAAGAATGCTTTCAGAAGGGAAAACATTAAGAATCATTAGAGAAAGAATTAGAGGTAGAAGAACCACATTAACATAAAAGCTAACACTTGAAGTTTATGATATCTTTTCACATACATTATATTTAATGGAACCCTTGAGAGGTGGGAGATTAGTTTCAAGTAGATTTATTCATTCACAAGTATTTACTAAGTGCTACTGAGAAGAGGAGTGTAAGTCGCAGTCCTTGCCCCTAATGAGTTTCTAATCCAATGGGAGAAGCAGGCATGTAAACAAGAAATTAGGGGCCCTGATTACAGCACTAACAATACTGTTTAATAATTGGCTACTTACTTCCCAGTCTCCATTACAGGAAAATCACATAAGGCTAAGAGATAGTGTCTATCACTCTTCTATCTCCAAAGCCTAGCAAAGGATTTAGCTTATAGGCACTCAAGAAGTATTCTAAATGAAATGAATGAAAAACAGAATAGTGTCTCAGCAATGACGAACATTTTCTGGCAGAGTATAACGTGTGTGGGGAGAGTAAAATATTAGGAAATATGGTTGAAGTCGTTTGGAGATCAGATTTTGGAAAGCCTTATATACTCTGCTAAGGAATTTACAGGTGGCAGTATTGAGGATTCTGAGAATTTAAAACATGGGAATGACATAATCAGATTTGCTCTTTGGAAAGACAACTTTGGTTGGAGTGTGAAGGATAGACTGGAGTGGGTAGAGATTATCGGAGGGAAGCTGCTTAGTACATTATTACAATAGACCAGTGCTTTCTAAACTTTTAAACATATTTAAGTGTGCATTTAGAATGGGAGGCCAACAGTACAGAAGAGCAAAGTGCTCTGACCTGTATTCAAGGTCCTGGCTCTGCTCAGTAAATGCCTGAAGAAAAAAACATAAAACAGGTGGTAACTAATAGGTCCTTCACAAATGTACATTTTCTTCCCTCTTTTCTTCCTCTCAGTGTACTGATTAAAACAGAGCCAATGGATAAATCTTGAGGATATAAGGCAGGGAATGAAATAAGGCCCTCAAGAGGCAGAAAGAGAGGGAATCAAAAACAGGCGAGCTTGTTTGGTCTAGGGCAGGAGGACAAACAACTTTTCTTGAGATGAAAGGCAGACCTAAATAAGCATAGGGGAGGAAGGTTAGAAGAGTTTACATTTAACAGGAGAAGAATGGAGGAGGAGGAGGGAATGCTAGATTGACAAATTTCATTTATTTTTTAATTTTTTTGTAAATTTATTTATTTTTGGCTGTGTCGGGTCTTCGTTGCTGTGCGTGGGCTTTCTCTAGTTGCGGCGAACGGGGGCTACTCTTTGTAGCGGTGCGCGGGCTTCTCATTGCAGTGGCTTCTCTTGTTGTGGAGCACGGGCTGTAAGCGCGCAGGCTTCAGTAGTTGTGGTGCACGGGCTTAGGTGCTCCGCAGCATGTGGGATCTTCCAGGAGCAGAGATTGAACCTGTGTCCCCTGCATTGGCAGGTGGAGTGTCAACAACTGCATCACCAGGGAAGTCCCTAGATTGACACATTTTAAACCTCCATCAGGATTAGATGAAAAATAAAAGGGCTATTGAGGTTTTAATACATTAATTTGCAATGGCTACAGCAGTTGTGAAAACGTTCCCCAGCAGCACTTGGCAATGTGGGAGGAGCAAAGCACGTGGACCGTTGGATTCATGCAGGATTGGGAACTGGCAGGATGAGAGGGGCCTAAGGAAAGGAGGAAAGTGATCCGAGAAAGCTCTTGAAAGGCTCCCTGAAGTGAAAGACTACAGGTTATAGGTTAAGAAGAGAAGGAAGTCAAGTAAGGAAGTTGACAGAATGGAATAAGAGAAGAGCTGATGTATTTAAAATCTTGCTGAGGTCTGAAAGTCATTTATAGCAACATAACTAGCCTTCATTCATTTGATTTTGCCAACACAGAAAATCAATTTGATTTTCTTCGGTATTAACCATCATGACTACGGTTCAAGTGAAAAGAATAGATTTTTGATGATTTAATACATAACTCTTTTTATAAGTCCCCAATTCAATGCCAAGCATTTCTGTCACTGAAAGGCAAGATAAAAATGACAAAAGAGGGCTTCCCTGGTGGCACAGTGGATAAGAATCTGCCTGCCAATGCAGGGGGCATGGGTTCGATCCCTGGTCCGGGAAGATCCCACATGCCGCGGAGCAACTAAGCCTGTGTGCCACAACTACTGAGCCTGCGCTCTAGAGCCCGCAAGCCACAACTACTGAAGCCCACGCGTGCCTGGAGCCAGAGGCTACTGCAATGAGAAGCCCGTGTACTGCAACGAAGAGTAGCCCTCGCTTGCCGCAACTAGAGAAAGCCCGCATGCAGCAACAAAGACCCAACACAGCCAAAAATAAATTTAAAAAAAAAGAAAAATGAGAGAAGAATCATGAGTAGCACCAGGCCAAAATTAATTTGATTAGGTAAGAAATAATCTACTTAAGCAATCATTATACTTATAGGTAAATAACTTCATTTCTGTCTATATAGTTAGCATTAGATCTTTTTTAATATCAAGTTTGTTATAGGTTCATCAAAACAAAGTTCAAATATCCATAGTATAACACAAATATGTATGATTTTCAGAAGAGCTTTCCTTGGATCAATTAAAATGGAAGATTCAAATTATTCTAAAAGTTAGTAAAGGCAATACACAACTTTTCAAAAAAGATTTAGGTTGAGTGCTTTGGTGAGAATTTCTCATACAAAAATATGGTGGTTTGATCTAAGATAACACACTGTACTACCAATCAAGCAAAATGTAATGCTACTGAGAAGTACATACTTTCATTTTGGGATGTCAGTGACACTTCTCATACAGAAATCAGGGTCTCTTTTTTCATACCTCTTGTGCCGTAAGACGTAAGACGGCTCCAGGGGCTGAGGGTTTAAAATGAAACAAAAGGGATAGTCAGGGTTAAGGCACTATAAAGCTAACTGTGCCTGATAGTGTAGCCTTTGGCTAATTTTCAGTCAGGCACTAGCTCTCAGGTTAACACTTTTCTTTCCTTTAATCATCGAGATTAAAGATGCCTACTTCCTTTTCCATTCAAGCACCAACTGCCTACAGCGGGGTTAACGATGCGGGTGGGAAGGAAAAGGACAGTTCCCCCAGCTTTTGTACTTGTGAGCAAACAGCTCTTTTATGATTTTTACTACTAACGATAAGACAGTATAAAAAGGTTTAAAGGCTCCTTCCTAAAATACATTTTCCATGTACCTTTTTTCCCCCCACAGATGGAAAGATACTGCTGTACCCAGATACTAATTAGTTTTGAGGCACAAGTTACATTAGAAGGAAAAAGAATTTGGGCTAGTGTGTAAATTTCATGCAGTGGAGACTCCTTGGTTAAATAAACAGCAGAATTTGCTGGGTTGGGAGGAAGGAAAAGAGGCCCAGAACGCTTACTGCTTGTCACTGTCAGCTTTGTCATGGAAGACTTTACTAAGGGAGTTTCCAGGGAGGAGAATGAGCTATTCTAAGCAACGACATTTAGGAAGAAAGAGGAGTTCCTGTGGTCTTTGGGCCAGCTAGCTATAGAAACTGGTCCCAAGTAGTCAATGGCTTGGAAATGGGGTAGATGAATTGTGAACTGCCCGTATAGTACAGTTAGGAAGTATGTGGATAAAAATTCCTGGAGCTGAAGTCTTCTTTATTGACAGAATCAACAGAACATGCATGGCAGAGTTGGCCACAACGTCCCAACACAGCACATTCTGACATTCAAATTAGACTCATTTAAACGTGGCTCATTCTGATTCCTTCAACTTGGTACTATGATTATCTGTACGCGGGGATTCTATATTGAAACAACTTCACTCACATCACCACTATCACTCAGTTTTTGGAGACTAACAGCTTGGTCCAAATTCTAAAAAAGGTAATAAGCTAAAAGACAAAAAAAAAAAAAAAAAAAAAAAAAGTCAACTAGGCTATCAGGCCTAATCAAGAATGGCTTAATATTATTCATTCTCTTCTTTGAACATTTTACTTAAGTGTTTTACTAGAGCTACTAGCTCAGGGTTCCCACCACATGCATCGATTTGTTCATAGGCTTTAGATTCAAGCTCTTTAAGAGTATTCCGAGTGTATTCAAAAGAACCTACGTTCTCAAGATAATGTACACAGTATTTTTTAACATCTACATTTTCGGTTCTCTGGCGCAAGATATTCTGCACCTGGGTGCTTTCAGGCCTTGACCAAATAGCATGAATAGTAGGGAATGAGAACTTTCCCTCTGTTAGATCTTCACAAAAGCTTTTGTTTTCACTATATTCTTTGGAGTGTAGATTAGCATAATCATCCCTGATTTGGAAAAAGAGCCCAAGTGTATTCAGTAGTGGCTTTAAATCTTCTTTGTAATCAGAGAACAACTGCATGAGACCTACTGCTAATCCAAATAGTCCTCCTGTCTTCTGCAGCACCATTGCTTTATATTCTTCTTCAGTGGGGCAAGTGTAATTATCCCTCCAGTAGATATCCAGGCCTTGTCCCTGATGGAGTTCTAAAAGCTGGCGGGTAAAAAGCTTTACTGCATCTGGGTGATCAAGGGTTAAGACTTTCTCTAGGCCAAGAAAATATACATAATTGGCAGAATTGATGACAGATGGAATTCCATAGATGCTGTGTGCCACTGGAAAGCCACGACGGAGTTTTGAGTTGTCTTCAATATCATCGATGAGTAAACTGGCATTATGCAACATTTCCGTCACTTCAATGATAATCTAACAAGAAATACAATTGAAAAATTTCATTTTATTTGAAATTCAAAAGAGCTTATAAATACTTATTGTATATTAACAGATTATCAAAGTGTCAGGTGCCTTAGTTTTTACAACTAGTTATTACTTAGTGACCTCAATGTAAGATATTGTATGATCATTAAGCTGAATTAAGAGCTAGGAGTATTTTTACATGATATCTATTAATTTCTTGGAGATTAAGAATAAGGTTAGGACTTCCCTGGTGGCGCAGTGGTTAAGAATCTGCCTGCCAATGCAGGGGACAAGGGTTCGAGCCCTGGTCGGGGAAGAGACCACATGCTGCAGAGGAAATACACCCATGCGCCACAACTGCTGAGCCTGTGCTCTAGAGCCCATGAGCCACAACTACTGAGCCCATGTGCCACAACTACTGAAGCCCACAAGCCTGGAGCCTGTGCTCCGCAAGACAAGCCACTGCAATGAGAAGACCGCGCACCACAACGAAGAGTAGCCCCCGCTCGCCGCAACTAGAAAAAGCCCGTGCACAGCAACGAAGACCCAACACAGCCAAAAATAAATAAATAAACAAATTTATTTAAAAAAAAAAAAAAAAAAGGAAGAAGGTTAGAATTGCCTAAATACCTGTAGCTTGTCTTCTGGAACTCTTAGCCAATGATTAAACGCCTGTGAAAGTTTGGTTCTCACTTGTTTACCTGCATTTAAAGAATAAAATTTGGCAATAAATTAATATTTTTAATTACAAGAAACACATTCAGAAACTTCCTGTGAAACTAATAAAACTTGACAAATCCAGCCCCACCAATCCATTATCTACTGTAGAGCTTGTCTTCCACTGCTGGGCCCTACTACCTCCCTCCGCCAAAACTCATATCCTAAAATGCACAACCTTTTAAAATTAGGGCAGGCAAAAGAGAGTTCTAGGACTCCAGGGACCCATCAGTAAGCTCACTCCTTTCATCTTAACTTATATCAACAGTTTTGGAATGGAATGTGCTTTTTTTTTTTTTTAACATCTTTATTGGAGTATAATTGCTTTACAATGTTGTATTAGTTTCTGCTGTATAACAAAGTGAATCAGCTATATGCATACGTATATCCCCACATTCCCTCCCTCTTGCGTCTCCCTCCCACCCTCCCTATCCCACCCCTCTAGGTGGTCACAAAGCACCGAGCTGATCTCCCTGTGCTATGCGGCTGCTTCCCACTAGCTATCTGTTTTACATTAGGTAGTGTATATATGTCAATGTCACTCTCTCACTTCTTCCCATCTTACCCTTCCCCCTCCCCGTGTCCTTTATTCCTGTCCTGCTCCGAGGTTCTTCAGAACCATTTTTTTTTTTTAAGAGTCCATATATATGTGTTAGCATATGGCATTTGTTTTCCTCTTTCTGACTTGCTTCACTCTGTATGACAGACTCTAGGTCCATCCACCTCACTACAAATAACTCAATTTTGTTTCTTTTTATGGCTGAGTAATATGGAATGTGCTTTTAGGGAATTATGATCTAATTCATTCCTTTTTTTGAAAAGGGAGCCAGTCTAGTTAGTGGCAGTTAATTAGCACCATCCACTTCAGAGGCTATAAGTAATTTTTTTTTTATTGACATGTAGTTGATATTCAATGTTGTGTTAATTTCTGCTGTACAGCAAAGTGATTCAGTTATACATATATATACATTCTCTTTTAAAATATTCTTTTCCATTATGGTTTATCATAGGATACTGAATATGGTTCTCTGTGCTATACAGTAGGACCTCGTTGTTTATCCATTCCATATATAACTATAGGTATTTTTAAGTAAATGTACTTTGCTACTGAATTTACCTAATAGAATTACCTCTTAAAATTATCTACCATTCCTTTATACTAAGATTTTAGAGACTGGACAGCTCTGCTTCTTTCCTATCAAAAAGTGAATTACCACTCCACGAAGTATTCCCTTTTAACATCCTGAATTTAGTCAAAAGTTAATCTCTTTATTTTGACTAGGGCCCTTAGTTTTTCAATATTATCTTTTTCTTACACAGAAAGCTCAAGAGAGGTCTTTGGGTAGTAGTCACCATTAGAAGTCATTTTAGCCCAAATATAAAGGAATGGTAGATAAAAACCACAACCAGTTCATTTAATAAAAATGTTCTTTCTATGAGCTTCCTGCTAAAGCGAATGCACAGTAACACCCTAATTTCAGATTAGGTTTCAGGAAAATAGTTACATAAAGTTTCAGTAAACAAAAACAGTACTTTCTGAGTCCTGTGTTTTCTCTGCACCAATCAGCCAAACAAATGAATACACACACCACTGTCACATACCCAAATGGAACAAAGTTTCACTTTCTGTGAGAAGTCTAAAAGGGAAGGATCTCTTAGGGTTCTGGAAGCAGTATCCTCTGTCTACTAACCCTTAGAATGTGGTCTGAGTAGCAATTATATCCTTTATCCTTCTGATTTACTTTCCAGTTTGACAAAGGTCAATCTGGGCTATACTGAGAAGGCACAACTGTGCAAAGTAATCCTATCACCTTAAAAAAGAAGTTAAGAAGATGAAGAACAGAGAATCAATGTGCAGGCACATTTTCCCCTTCACTTCAGAATGTATTTAGAAAACAGTACAATAAATGGCTTAACTTACACGTACTCAGGTATGTATGTATGTATGTATCTATGTATTTATTTATTTATTTATGGCTGCATTGGGTCTTCGTTGCTTCATGGTCTTTCTCTAGTTGCGGTGAGCGGGGGCTACTGTTCGTTGCGGTGTGTGGGCTTCTCATTGCGGTGGCTTCTCTTGTTGCGGAGCACGGGCTCTAGGTGCAAGGACTTCAGTTGTTGTGGCTCGCAGGCTCTAGAGTGCAGGCTCAGTAGTTGTGGCGCATGGGCTTAGTTGCTCCGCGGCATGTGGGATCTTCCCGCACCAGGGCTCGAACCCGTGTCCCCTGCATTAGCAGGCGGATTCTTAACCATTGTGCCACCAGGGAAGTCCCCTCAGGTTTTGTTTTAATATTACAGTAATTACTGTTTCCTCTTTAAGACCTTAACGTTACTGACTCCCCTTCTGCAGTCCCTCTTCTTCCTCCATTTCAAAACCCACCCTCCACCTCCCACTGCAAAGGCCTGGGGACCTACACTTCTACACTAGGGTAAATAAAGAAACATAAATAAAAGTCATTCTACTTCACTAATTTCAGAATATCCTAATATCAACAATTATTATTATAACCTCTTACCAGCAAGAGTAACCTTACAATAGAATAAACGGTCTGGCCCATCTTTAAGTCACTTTAGTAACTCTGAAGCTCTCTGTGAAAAATACTTTATGCATAACACAGTTTCCTCTTTCTTTAGGAAACTCTTTTGAGGTTATATTCTATCATGGGTGCAAGAGTATATTTGATTTGAAAGATAAAAAGATGGGATACCTAATGAGAGTCTTAAATATGTTATCTAATGGCCTAAAACATTACTTCCAAATAATGAGGATTAAAAAAAATGTTACAGAAGTAGTTCATTACACAGGTAAGCATTACTGTTAAAATGTAACTACAGGCAGTCCTTGCTCTGCACAGTAGTGGAGCAGAGACACTGGGTGGTGCTAGTTGGACACTTGTCATCACTGGTAATTGGCATATTTTATGGTAGCCCAGTTCCAACCAGTGTTTGCCAGCGTGTAACAAAATAAGTCCAGCAATAGTTGGGAAGAGTACAGGAGAAATATTGCTACCTTTCTCAATGGGAGACTCTAAAATAAGTAAAGTTACTGGCTGCTGAATAAATGTCACTCAAAAGCAGTCTCTTGGCTTTTTCTTAAACAGTAGGCAACTTTTTCCTTGCATTCTCTGCTTCTGTCTCTCCTCCATTCTTCTGAAGCATTGACATTAACACGTATGTCTCCATGAGGGTATGCCAGAAGAGAAATGACACTAATCATGACGGTCTCCAAGGTGCAGGTAGGGAGCTATCACTCTTCCGGCTTCAGACAACAGTACTTATCCTCCCCAGACTCATGAAGAATAAAAATGCCACTGAGGAGTGCGCATCAAGAAAAGTGTGCACTTTAGAACAGAAATGAAAAACTTTTTATTGTGATTGAGTTGAGATCATCACTACAGTTGAGCCACACTATGGGCTAAATAGGTTTCTACGGTTGTCAACTTATCACCTTACTTTTTTTTTTTTTTTTTTTGGGCCATGCTGCACAGCTTGTGGAATCTTAGTTCCCTGACCAGGGATTGAACCCGGGCCCTCAGCAGTGAAATTGCAGAGTCCTAACCACCGGACTGCCAGGGAAGTCCCAACTTATCACCTTTTAGTAACTGGTTTATACATGAAGTTGCATTACAAGAAACCACACTTATCACATGCATGAGTTTTTCCTTGCTACTATCATTTCCCAGAAAAGCTTAAAAAAAAAGAGCAAAATAAAACAAGCGCATACATATGATTAGGCAGGTGTTTCTTTAGGAAGCCATGTCCAAGTGACTCATTTTTATATAGGAATAATGTGGGCTATGCTTCCAAGTAATGTGCTTTGGATGCTTTACTATTTGTCTCTTAAAGGAACTAGTAGTATAAGAAATGCAGTGTATGTGACCATGGAAAACCTGGACAGGGAAGTTAAGTGAAACTTCTTCTTGTTTCACAAACTGGCAGAACATCCCCTAATATCTAAAGAGTAGGGAATAGGAATGTGTGGCATCCATAAAGAATAAAACTTGTAATGAGATACTCAAATGTTTTAAGTGTTTTTATTTTTTTAGTTATGTTATAAAATTGGATATTTTTAAAGGGGTGCCTCAAAAACGTGCCTTTTAAGAACAAAAAGTTGTAAAAGTTTATTATTATTTTCCTCATATGTATCTTCTTACAAAATAGAAAATAGAAACTCTCAAGAGTTGGCAATTCTAACCTTTTCTGTATGCTAATATTTAAATGACCATTACTTTATATAGATGACCCTATATGTACTATAACTAAACTGTTACCTGGTAACTGAAGTAAGTACTTGTAAGGTTCTAGAAGAATTCTTTGGGCTGTTTCTTGGGTCTTCTCCATTGTTTTTTGATTTCAAAGCTGATCTGTAAAAAAGGAGAAACATAAACATGATGTAGTTAACTAAATTATCTGAGTATCAAAGGGCAAAGGAATTTGTATTTGTATTTCAAGGTGTTTTAGTAAAGGTAAACTTTCAGTTTGGTTTTAAATGAAAATTCTACACCTATGAAATCTTGAAAACATTATGTTAAGTGAAGGAAGATGGTCACAAAAGGTCACATATTATATGATTCCATTTATATGAAATGTTCAGAACAGGCCAATCTATAGAGACAGAAAGCAGACTAATGATTGCATAGGGCTGGGGACATCAACATCAAGAGAAAACCACAGAATTAGATACTTCTATACTTGATTGATCACATAAATTAATAAACATACTTTTTTTTCTAAGAGCATTAAAATAAGTATGTTTTATACATTTGACCCTTACAACAACAGTGGGGTTAGGGGCACCAACACCCCTCCTCCGCACACACACACACAGCTGAAAATCTTCTGCAGCCACAGATTCAACTAAGTGCAAATCATGTAATACTGTAGTATGTATTTATTAAAAAAAAATCCATGTATAAGTGGAGCCCAGCAGTTCCCACTCACGTTGTTCAGGGTCAACTGTGTATTTAAAATATAAGGAGAAAATCCTATTCTGCATTTTCTTCACAATCAATCCACTTTAGACATTCTGACTAAGATATGCATTTACTTGAGTGCAATTATATTATTAAAAATATTCCCCTGTAGTGACTTATTATTCTGAATTTTATATTTACTTCAATATTTTCTAGAACATCACTCAGTTTTCCTAGAATCCCCCTTTACTATTGAATCTCTACTATTTCTTTGTAAATATCTATTGCTATTTTTGTTTGTCCTCCTATTAGGAGTCTTCATTTCTGTTTTTGTTGTTTTTTCTCTTTTTTGGGGGATGGGAGGGAGTTTTCATTTCTAATTGGCACACTTTAGAAGGTTTCTCACCTTTGTCTACTTTCTTCTGCTTCTTGGGACAATGATTTGGTCTCTAGGATCATGAGCCTAAAAGATTGAAAAGTGTATTTTCTGTAGTCTACTCTTGAGTATCTAGGTGAAACAATCATAAAAAATCAGCACTTCCCAAAGGAAATCTTTTCAGCAATACGAATCCTAAGAGAAACCTTTCATATAGGAAACTTCTACATCTGCCTTGACCAACAATTAATGTTAAGTATGTTGCAAGGGAAAAAAGTTCAGAAAATATTTCGAAATAATCCAAATACCAGTTTAGTAACCTATTACCTATACTGTTTAAAGTTTGACACAGATTATCTTATTCTTAAGAGATTAAAGAAAGAAAAAAAGATGATGCGCAGGAAGAATAATCACTTAGGTTAAAAGATTATTGAACAGAATTAAAAGTAGAATTTTAAAAAAGTATCTCTTATATACTATTCTATTTAAACCAGTTAGTAGCCATCTCTTCCCAACTAGGTTGAGAACAAAAATTATGTTTATCTTTTTCACAGCCTCCAGAACACATCTGACTTAATTTAAAAATCAGTAAGACCAACTTTCAATAATTCTCTTTTGTCTCTGTATCAGTAACAACAATACGCTGCTGGACAGATTTTCAGCGCTAATCTGTTTCAATTCTTAGGGCTTAGCTGGTTGATGTTTTGTTCGACTGAAAATATTAGTTATGAACTTTAAAAAATCATTCTTTCCTTTGCTCACTCCGATAAGTTTAAGAATACTCACTTAACAAATAAGTCAATTAATGTTCCTTCCCCAGAGAATGTTTGTATGCAAGTATTCTCAGCAGTGGGAAAACACAGAAGCATCAATTTTGCTAGGTACTGAAAACTAAAGTTTCCTGTCTTCTAAAGAGTCTAAGGGTTTCTACATTACCGTGGCATATACTCTGATTTGGCTCTTTTTCTTTTCTTCTTTTTTAACCCAAAAGACTCCAATTTATAACACCTAGAAATTTCAGCTATCACATACTGGACCCGAGTATAAAGAAGCATTAATGTGTTACATGAACTCTACTAATTTACTTTTTTTAAAGTAATTAATTTTTAAACTATTTTACCGAAGTATAGTTGATTTACAATGTTGTGTCTAATCTACTTTTAGAACAAACCACCACAGGATGCCTCTGTGAGAGTCTGAAACTACTCATTTTCAAAACTGGGAAACTGCCTTACGTTTGTTCAAACAACGGATGATGAATATTAATTAACACAAAATCAGATTCTCTTCTCCGTGTGGACTACTGAAGCAATATCCCCCTGGTCCTCTACTCTTCAGCCAGTGACCTTTTCGAAATTCAAATCTGGTCCTATCTCCCTTCTGATTGGCAACCCTACGAAGTTATCCCATGGCTCTTAGATAAGAACAAAACTCCCTAACATAGCGTATCAGGTTAGGACAGCCAAGCTCCCGCCCCCCCCCACCCCGCCCGCCCAGCCGCTCCTCATGCTTTAAAAAGCTCCCTCCTGTAAGAAGGCTTTCCAACGTGATGTTCTTTCTCTCTGGAATGTTCTTTCCGTAGTTAACTCCCGCTAACCCTTCCACTCTCGGCTCGATCCTCACTGCCTCGGGAAAGCCTTCCCTCATCTCCCTAAGGTAAACTCCCTATTTCCAATTCTCTTATCACCACGAAACTCTCCTTCGTGGCACTCACACCTGTTGCAATATCACACTGACTTGTGTGACCACCCTGCCTGTCTCACTAGACTCAGGCTCACGAAGGCAGGGACCACACCAGGCGGTGGCGTTCAAATGTGGGAAAGACGAAATGAACGAAGGGACGTACGGCGAGTACCTTCCAATGCGTTAGAGGACGAAATCCGGGCACACGCACAGAAAAGTGAAAATATCGTGCAAAGTAACTTTTTATAAAGGAATGGGACTGGTTTCAGAATTGCTAAATCGACAAAGTGTAAGCGCGGCTGTGAAGCGCGGAATGCATCCTTCCACTCGAACTCCGGGAGACGATGGATGGGTGTGAAGAAAATTGCCAGAGAGGTACATGAAGGGAATTTAACTTCGAGGCATATTTTCCACAGAGTCTTGGCAAAAGGGCTTCCAACACCGACTCCGTCTAGCAGAGCCCGCAGGGTCGGTGAGTTTCCTGCTTCCTCTCCGCCCCGAGGCCCCCTTCCGCTCCGCGGGGTCCCCTACCGCTCCTCCCCTTCTCCAGCGAGAGGATGGAAAATTCGGACACAATCCGGTTCAGCATCCGGGTCCTCACCCTCCTTTCTTTCTTTCCTCTCAGCTCCGCCTCCCAACCTCCCCCACCCTCACTCCCCATCCGGGTTCCCCCCAGCCGCCACCACAGCCACTCACGGTTCGAGGATGATATCACAACTTTCACGCCGGGGGTCCGGGAGTAGCAGTACCCAGCATCAACTTCCCACCTTATAGTTCAGAACAAGGCTCCCCCGGATGCCTACATGAATCCCTCCCCTCACTTCACGATAGCACTCTCCACCCTCCTCACCCGCCAGCGACACCGCATTGCTCAGTGCAAGAAAATGCGCCATCCCGCTCACACTGCGCAGGCGTCGTTGCCGCCTCCCCTTTGCTTTGTCGCCCCGCCCCCTTTCCCTCCCCCCACCTCCCCATCTCACGTAGGCGCGGGGCGTTGCGGGTCTTGCAGTTCTCAGGGGCAAGGCCTCGCGCATTGGCCCCAGAGGCTGGACTACATTTCCCGGGGAGCTTTGAGGCGTAACTTTCTGTTTCCATAGAACTGGTGGGAAAATGGCGTCGTTGTTTGTATCGCGGGGACCAATAGGAACAGGGTGTGGGCGGGTTCTAAAGAAGTCTAACCAATCCGAGGTCGTCTAAGAGGCCATCCGGGAAAGAGGTAGGGGTGGGGAAAAAAGTCTAGGGGAGGGGAGAAAGGAGGGAAAGGGGGGGACTTGGGGTGGGGGGGGGAAGCGATGTTTGCCCGTCAGTCGAGTCCGGAGTGAGGAGCTTAGGCGCCGGAGCGGAGGGAGACTCTTGCGCTTAAGCTTGCAGCCGCCACGGCCACCGCCTGGACCTTTGCCCGGAGGGAGTCGCAGAGGGTCTGTCGCCGCCGTCCTCTACAGGGCAGCGCGACTGGGGGCCCGGACCTCCAGTCCAGGAGGGATTTTTCGTCGTCCCCCCTCCCCCCAGCGAGGGAGCCCGAGCGGCCGCCAAACAAAGGTACCAGTCGCCGCCGCGGGAGGAGGAGGAGCCGGAGCTTCAGCTTCAGCAACCGCTGGACCCGCCGCCCTTCTTCCCCCATCTCTCCCCCGGGCCTGCTGGTTTTGGGGGGGAGCAGGGGAGGGGACTCTGGACGTGCCAGGGTCGGAGCTTGCCTCCGAGGAAGGTAGGGGCATTTTCTGGGGCTTTCGCGGTCTCGTAAGGGGGTCTTCGGGGGAGTCACTGGGCCCGGCCGGGGAGCCGGGGAAGATCGCTGGGATGGTGTCCCCCGGCGCCCCAATTCGGGGCCTCGGCCTCCGAGGAACTCGCGCCGCCCCCCTCCCCCCCGCAGTTGCCGAGTCCGAGTCGCCCCCCACCCTGGCGGCCGCACACTTGGCGCTTTAGTGCCCCTCGGCCGCGGTGGGGGGCCCCGACCGGTGGGGGGGCTCTGCCGCCGCCCGGCCCCTCGGCGCTCTCGCCGTCCCCGCGGCCGGCAGACGTGGATCCCGCTCGCACTTGTCGGTGTCCGCCCCGGAGTGGGACGTGGGCTGAGGCTCTGCGGCGGGTCGGTGTAGCCCGCGGCCCTCCGGCCGGTCCGCCGCCCCCGCCGTGCTCCCCGAGGCCCGGCCCGCTCCCGCTCGGACGCGGGGTGCGCAGCCCTTCCGAGGGGGAGCGGCCGCGCCGGCGCGCAGGCCCGCGGGCAGGAGGGCGGCCGACCCCGCGCCGGCCCCCGGGCTTGTAGTGAGTTTCTTCTCTGACAGAAATGGCGTCATTGTCGGAGACGGGAAACTCCGTCGGGTCCCGACAATGGGGACGGGAAGCTGTCGAGCTGTGTAGGTGGTCGGGTTTGCGGGGATGGCGGGTCCAGAGGGGGCCCCGGCTCGGCGTTTGGTGGTTCGGGGACTGACGCCTCCTTCGGCTCCTTGTCGGGGTGCAGGCTTCGCACGGTTCCCTCCGCCTCCGCCGGTGCAGAGGGGTGCCCGTGGTGTTGACGGGGTGTCTTTTGTTTCGCCTCCAGGTGCAGGTGAATCTGGTGTTTTCGAGGGGATCGCGGCCCCAGGATCATCATGAAGGTAAGATCGCCTCCAGAAAGCCAGCCTCGGGGGCTAGAGGATCCAGGAAGTGGGGGGGTTTGATCGGGGTCGGGTGAGCGACCCCCGAGTTTTGCCGAGGAAGGTGTGTGGGGTGGCTTGGGGCCCGAGCTCGTCCCCGGGGACGACGGGGGTCAGCTGCTGTGGATCTCGGTGGGCTTTGCTGTGGACTTGGAGCCGGTTATAGGATATCTCGCTGAGGATGATTTTTTTCCCCCGTATAGATCCTCTCTTTTTGCAGGGAATGAATGATAGGAATAACTGCGTGAATTTAAGTGTTTTAAAAGCAGGTCAAGTAATCTGACTCTAGAAACTGGACCGTACTGTGGTTCTATCGGTTACGCCGATGAAAGAACATCTCATTTATTGTGCGAACAGTACTGTGAATTTTTAGTAGAAGACCTATTAGATTAGCGAAATCAAATATAATCTTAATCGAAAGATTTTTCAGGAAAATGTTTGTGATCTTTAGAAAACTCAGAGATAGCAGTTGTTCCTCGGATTTCCGGGGATTTAGGATTATATGGTATGTTTTCCTCTACTGATCCATTTGGTCTCTAAATTATCAGATGCTCTGTTGCATTGTGATAAAACCGATGGGGAAAACCGATGGTCAGGTTTCTCTTAAATGTAAACATGTTAACTGAATGTAGGATGTTGTCTAAAAAGTACAATCTACTTAAATGCTGGAAGAAATTATAGTCATAAAAGGACAGGGTTTTTTTTCACTTTAGAGAATATGTAATTGAATGCTGTCATATTTTTTAACGCACTTGAGGATGAAAAGCCTTAGATATCTGAAATGTCTAGATTCAACTGGTGGAACTTAGAGACTAGCAGATATTTTTCATCCATTACAAATTCACAAGTGCTTGAAAGGAGTACAGGGTTTTCACAAGGATAGAAATGCAACAGTTAGTGTGTTAAAATGTGGATGTCATCTACTTTTGATAGTTCCTTTGAATTTTTTTTTTTTTTAATTTATTTCTCTTCAGAATCAGGACCACTTTCATAGTACTGCATTCAGATTAAGATTTGCAGTACTTGTGTTTATGGTAGAAAGTGAAAGCTGTGGCCAGTTAAATATTTATCAGTTACACAAAGTAATTAAATTTCATCCAGTTTTTTTGTTTTTTTTGTTTTTTTTTTTTAGGTTTTTTTATTCTTGAGTTTGGGGTGCTGTAAACTCCTACCTGAAACAGTTTATATCTGCTGAATTACTATTTCACCTTCATGTAAATGAAAAAACAGTGATGTTTCAGACATGAATCCCTTTTGTTAATCACAGATGCTAGCTACACCTTCTGTGACCTGTATAAATCAGTGACAAGTAAATTTATCAGGGAAAACTATATATCTTCTTTGGTGTTGGACAACAATTTCTTAAGAAAAGTGTTGGGTTGAATAATATGTAATAAGTTCAGAAGCTGATTAATACAGGATTTAGTTTGGAATAAATGTTGTAATCTGTCACAGTTTCCAGTGTAGTGCCTGGCACATCTCGAGCCCTCTGTTAATGTTTGGTTAAAAGAAATGTAGTAAGTTGAAGGTCTTTTAGATTTTAGATTTTCTTACCTTTTCTTTCTTCCTTTCATTTCCTTTTTTTTTTTTTTCTTCAACTTATCTGTTTAAAAAAATGAAAGTACGTTGGAAGCTTCAGCCCTGAAAGTTTCACGGTATTAGGCAAATGCAAATATTTTGGTATCATTTTAGAACTACTCATTTTAAGGGCTCAGCATTTCCATTATTACTGGCTTATAAAAAAAGTTACTAGTAATGTTAAAAGGAAAGAATTGTTAAAGTAATCTTGTAATTTTATGAAAGAAGAACTTCTGTTATTGTCAGTATAGTAAGTCCTCTCTTTGGGAATCTGCTAGTAATCAGAAGTCCTAAAGATGTAGCTTATTTCTTTCAACTTAATTTTTTATGTTGTGAAAGCTGAGAGGCTGCCCATGATTGGTATTTTGCTTTAACAAAATTGCAATTCAAAAAGTATGTAGTATTGATTATATTAGGCTTAGATTTTCTTGTTTGTGTGTTCCCAGTTTCTATATTGTAATGACAACTGAGCTGTAGAAGGATTTATGCCAATTATCGGATCTTCCCTAACAGATTTGTACTTGTAGCAAGCTTTTAAATTTGTAGTATGTGTCCTACTAGTCACAGAATTAAATTTTATTAAGTGATAGTGTATTGAGGTAATTGAAAGTGTGTAGGAGTACACTTTTTTGGTTGTTGCTTTAAAGTCCCAAAACAAGGAAAAATATATGTAGCATTTTAAGTGCTATATGTTTTAGAAACAATTTTCCTGTCAGAATTTACTTAAATAAATAAATAAATAAGGCCTCTTTACTGACGAATATACTGTATCTCATGGTATTTTTGCCCAGTGTGTTTTTGAGACATATGACTATAACGTAAAAGCAATTTTGTGCTTTAACATAGATCATGATGTTGGTGTTATGTTCAGTTTATTTTTCATCTTTTTGGTAAACCTTTCAATGTCACTGATAGCACATTATCAGGAAATGATAGATTATTGAAGTTTATAAATAATTCTAAGACTTAATTATGTCAGATACATTTCCTACTTTTTTCTAAAACTTTTTTTTTTTTTTTTGCTTTTCTGTTGCGCAGGTTATTAACATCTCTCATTACACTGCAGTAAATTTTGAAGTGGAAATGGGCTGGATAGAGTAGACATTTCAGAATCTTTAGGGGATAAGTGATTTAGGTGGTTGTACTTAGGATCTGGGGAGATGGGCTTTTTCAGATATACCATTCTCTCCTCAGTAATCACTGCCTGAGACCACATAAAAATAATGGGTTGATTACAAGTGCCTTTTTTAATGTCCTTTGCTTGTGTGAGTATTCTCAGTCCCTTTCCCCTTCCTCCCCCCCCCCCCTTCCTTTTCCCTTTCCTCTCTCTGGATCCCTTTCTCCCTCCCTCTTTCTCTTCTACCTTTCCTTCCTCTCTTCCTCCTTATTCTTTCCTCCCTCCCTCTCTCCATCTCCCTTCCTTTCTCCCTCCCCCTTTTATAAATCATTCATTTAACAACAACCCCTTCCATGTGTCAGGCAGTGTGGCATGAAGGTAAATATGCTCTCAGACCTGCTGTCAAGGAGCTCACAATTTAGTTGAAGACGCAGAAAAATAAAGCAAACAGTGCATGTTGAATTATAAGAGTATTTTTTGCAATATACAGTATTTGTGATAAGTGCAGTGGGAGGACATAAGAGGACACTTAAAGCAGAGAGCCATTGAAAGTTCTCTGGTGGAACTGGCATCTAAGCTGAGGGTTAAAGCTTTTGCTAGGCAAGAAGAGTAGAAGACAGTGTTTCAGATAGGGAACAACATATTGGAAAATAAAGGAAAGAACAAGATGAGGTATCTGGAAACTGTAAGTAGTTCACTATGGCTGGATTAACTTAAAGCGTGATGTATTTGGGGTGGGAATAGGAGGGCAATGATGGGAGACGAAGTTAAGTTAGGGAGTTGAAAATTTTCTGGAAAGCTACATGGAACCGCTGAAGGTAAAGACACTGGTTTGTACTGTAGAGAGATCACTTTGGTAGTATTGTAGTGAATACGTCAGAAGGGAGATCTGAATGGAAAGTCTGGAGATTCCAGGTGATAAGTCAAAGTGAGAAGTGAATGAGGACCTGAACTCATGTGGTGGGAGTGGAACAGAGGGAATAGATCTGAAATACCTAGGACGTAGAATTCAGGACTAATAACTCACCCTGGGGTGGGAGAAGATGGAGGTTTCTCTCTTGGGGCATGAGATAGATGTTATCGTCATTTGAATCATGCTGTCACTGGAGTAAACATGAATAAGGTTCTGAGTATTTAAGGGACTTGTAGGAGGTCCACATCCAGGTGGACTTACTAATTAAGATGTTAAGGGTAAGAGCAGGTCGAGTGAAGAGAAAGGAGAGGCTTGCTTAATTCAGTGTGAATGTTAACCTGTAGTTAATATTCATAATATTTCAAGGGATTTAGACCCCATAATATGGCAAATGTATTTTGTGCTATAAATTTGTGGTCATTTTGATGAACAGGTAATTTTATGAAATACTGACTTGTTTTCTGTCCAAATTTCTAATCCTTTGCTTATTGTAATTTTAAAAAGTATGCTAGACGAGTACACATTACACTGAAGAGTGTGATTTTGCTAACTTAGCTTGTAAATTCAGTCACTGAAGAGGTATCGTGTGCCTTCTTTGTACCAGACATGGTTGTAGGTATTGAGGATACAGCGGTAAACAAAATAAGAATTCTTGTGGAGTTTACTGTCTACAGTCGACCCTAGAACTGCACTTATATGTGGATTTTTTGATAAATACAAATATGCAGTGTAAATGTATTTTCTCTTTCTTACGATCTTAATATTTTCTTTTCTCTAGCTTACTTTACTGTAAAATACATATAACACTCAAAATATGTGTTAATCGACTTTTTATTTTACTGGTAAGGCCTTAGTTAACATTGGATTAGTAATAGTTCAGTTTGGGGGAAGTCAGAAGTTATACATGGATTTTCCACTGCATGGGGGTAGTGGCGCCCCTAACTCTTACATTGTTCAAGGGTCGACTGTATTAGGGTAGACAGACACCAAACCAGAAAAAAAGAAGTGATAAGTGGTATGAAGGGAAGTGAAGCAGAATCAGGATAAGAGGGTAGAGTGACCGAGAGTGTTGCTTTAGATTAGATTGTTTGACCTTGAGATGTTTAAGGAACAGGAAGGTGGCCTTTAGGGCTGGAGTGGGAGGAGATGAGGCTTGAGAGGTCACAAGGGCCAGAACAATGTAGGCCACAGTAAGGACTTAGAGTAAAATCTGAGTGTGCTAGGAAGTCACTGCAGAGTCTGGAGCAAGAGAGTGAAGCGGTTGTGTAGAGAATAGGCTGTAGGGAGCAAGAGCGGAAGCAGGGAGATGAGTTGCACGTCAGTTCTGGTGAGTTGCACGTCAGTTCTGGTGAGAGAGATGGTGGTGGACCAGGTGTGGGAAATGGTTGTATTGAAGGTGGGGACATAGAGTTCTAATGGACTGGGTGTGAGGGAAAGGTTCTGCTTGCTGCTACTTACACATGACTAACCCTCCCATCCCTGGCCCCTTTAAATAATCAGGAAAATCTTTTTGCTGTGATTAGGTGGTGGATGGGATTCTTGGAACTGAGTATAGCCAAGAAGCTGTTGCCAACTGTTAGCCTTCCCTTACTGGTGAGCAGTGAACACTGAGCTGAGCAGTCCTTTGTTTTTGTTTTTTTGTTTTTGTTTTGAATTTTAGGAATTGAGGTAAAATTCACCCTTTAAAGTGTGCAATTCAGTTATTTCTTAGTCTTTTCACAAGATCGTGTATCCATCACTACTGTCTGACTCCAGAACATTCTCACCTTCCCCCAAAGAGTTCTCTCTTCCCTTTACCCCTCCCCTGGCGATCACTAATCTACTTTCTGTCTCCAAGAATTTGCCTATTCTGGACATTTCCTAGCAGCGGAATCATACAGTATTCCTTTTGTGTCTGACTTCTTTCACGTAGCATAATATTTTTAAGGTTCATTCATTTTTGTAGCATATGTCAGTATTTCATTCTTTTTTATTGCTGAATAATATTCCATTTTCTGGATGTACCACATTTTGTTAATCCATTTATTAGTTGTTGAACATGTGGATTATTTCTCCTTTTTGCCTATTATGAATAATGCTGCTGTGAACATTATTTACAAGCTTTTGTGTGGACATGTATTTTCAGTTTTGGGGGGCGTCCTAGGAGTGGACGTCTCAATTTTCAGGGTGGTGATACTACCTGTGGTAACCCTGTTGAGAGCTGAGTGTTGGACTTCAGATGTTTTGTGTTGCTGTGGCAAATGACCACCAAGAAGTTGGACATTTAAAAAATTCACTTGGGGCTTCCCTGGCGGTCCAGTGTTTAAGACTCCGCACTTCAACTGCCAGGGGCACGGGTTCATCCCCACTGCTTCTTAGTGTGGCAAAAGAAAAAATTCGCTCAGCATTTACTGAACGCTTACGTGCGAGTCTCTGATCTAGCCATTTAGGATATATCAGGGAACAGGACAGGTAGAAAGTCCTGGCCCTGTGGATGTTACCTTTTAAGGTGGGGAGGCGGGCAGACAAATCAGAATAAACATAGTAAGTAGATTATCTAATCCGTTAGGCGGTCAGCAGTAGGGAAGTAAGCGGGGAGCTCGGTAAGGAGGATTGGGACTGTGGAGTGGGCAGGTTGTACCACTAAGTGAGGTGGTCAGGTAGGGTTCACTGAGAAGACATTTGTGCAGATGCGTGACGGAAGGATGTAAGGGAGAGAGTCATGTGGCTTCAGAGGCATCTGGACATGTTCAGTGAAGTGCACAGAGGCCAGGGTGGCTGGAGTGGAGGAAGGAAGGAAGGAAGGAAGAGATCGGGAGTGGATGGGGTCAGACAGGTAAGGGGGATGCAGGCTGGAGGTGGAGCAGATCAGATCACATCACCTGGGACCTTGCAGGCTTTTGTGAGGATTTTGGCTTTCACTCTGATAGAAATGGGGAACAGTTGTGGGTTTGGAACAGAGGAGTGATGCAGTCTCATTACAGAGTGGCAGATTTTCATTATATTTTTAAAGGATCACTGACTGCTGTGTTACAAACAGGCTGTAGGCAAGTCTACAGGATAGAACCTGACCAGTTAAGAAGGTGTAGTTATAAGGGATGGTGGCTGGCTGCCACCGTGAGGGAGGTGTGGAATGGTCAGATTCTAGATGTGGTTTGAGGGTAGAGCCAAAAGGAGTTCTTGTCAGATTGAATGCAGAGGAAAGGCAAGGAGAATACCAAGATGTTTTGGCTGAATAACTGGAAAATTGGGATTTTATGACGAAGTTAAGGCTGCGTAATTTTTGGAAGTAAACATTTATATTTAATAAATTTATAAGTATATTTTATATTTGTGAAGCATGCTGACTGGTATATTGCTCTGTGAAATGTGGCTGTAAACAAAATGTAGATATGCTATACAGTGGACCCTTGAACAGCATGGGTTTCAACCGCTTGGGTCCACTTGGACGAGAATTCTTTGCAGTGAATACTACAGTCGTACTACACAGTGTGTGGCTGGCTGAATCTGAGAATGTGGAACTGCAGATACGGAAGGCCAGCTGTAAAGTTACAGCGGGATTTTCAGCTGCGCCCCTAACCCCGGTGTTGTTCAACAGTCAGCTGGGTTAGCTTTTTAGGAACAGACGTTTAGAAGCATTGGAGCCTTTCATTCTTGTTGAATTGTTTAAAAGCAGGACTGCTACTGCCGCCTTCATTTTGGTGTCACAGAACAAGGATGTTTCTACATTCATGAGACGCATGCACTAGTATTTTGTGTAAGATGACACCCACAGTCATCTGTGGGTCAAAAAGGATCAAAATCTTTTTGATATTTAAATGTTGCAGATTCTAGAAGGTGTGGATTTTGATAAGGCATATACTGCAAGTAGAATTATTTAAAATTTGTATTGATTACCTAAGTGCAAAGCATCACTTTTAGCTTGTAACTTAATTTGACTATGAAAGACAAAATATTAAAAAAACAAACGTGTCACTATTTTTCAGTTGGGGCTTCTTTAAACCTGGTGGACATTGAATGAAACATGAGCTATAAATAATGAGCTTTTGTTCCCAAGATGATTGAACTTTTTCATTTATTTACTTTACATCAAAATAAGACAGTATATTTGTTACCTCTTAAACTGCTAATCATTATGTTTAACTTAATTTTAAGAAAGAGCTTTTGTTATAAAAATTATTACATTTCTCTTCTTTTAGGAGTGCAGAAAATCTTGACATTCGAGTTTTCCATGGAAGATAATGTGTTTCTAGAAATCTGGTAATTTTCATACTAAGATTGGAGACAGCATTCAAGTTTGGGGAGGAAAAATGAGTTTTAAAAAGTATGTAAACAGTTTCCCAGAAGATAAAAGGATCTGCTAGGGTCAGTTTACAAAGACAGAGAAACCAAACTTCATGTTCACCTTGTATGCTAACAGTCATGTTTTAGGCTGGTTAATAGGACTAAAGGGACAAAATAAAAGAGGAAGTAAAGCAAGTTTTAAAACAACACTTGTCTTACTCTGAGGATAATATCCAACTGTGAATAACTAGATGTACTGAGCTTTAGGGCAGTTGGAGATAAGTATACAATTCTACTGACTCTGCCTGGTGTGTCTTCCCAGCTTAACATTGGTGCTGGCAGTCAGGTGGTAGAGAGCCTGATTCTCTGGGCCATTATTATGATTTGAAGGAAGAAAATCTTTACAGAAAGTAATATATCACCTTTAAGTTATAAATTTAGCTATTAATTAAGAGAATAATAATTCTGTACGTAGTCTTTTACTATTCAAATGTGTCAGATTACAGTCCATATGGGACAATGGAATGGATACTTTACCTAGACTTTCCTTATTTAAGCCATTTTTTTCTAATTAATAGATGAATTTTTGGCAGTGTGACTTAACTCTAGGATATCTAAAGTCCTATGTCAAGGTTTTGACAAGTAACAGACTGCTGTCTCCTAATTTGATAATCTTGCAGGGCGTAATTGCTTATGAGAGTATAGTCATTGATAACTGTTTAATAAGTTTCATTTAAAGTCACACTAATTTTTTATCATTTTCTTTAATAGCATAAATGAAGATAATAAACTGCCAAACCTTTGATCAAATGGTACTTAAAGAAAAAATTCATACTGATAGTCAAAGTTATACTTGAAAATGGCTATAAAAACCACTTTGTTTAGTTAAAGTACTCAGGAAATAGTGTAGCTTAGTGATTAAGAGCACATGGCTGGGAAAGAGAGAGGTCTTGTCGCCACTCCTGTCTTTCTGTGTTCTTTACTTGGCTGTTGACGTTTAGGTAAAGTTATTTATTTTTGAATTGAACGTAAACATCAGTTTCATTTTTTGCAAAGTGGGGTAATAATAGTTACATCACAGGGCTGTGTAAGTACTAAATGAAATTACATTTGACGTACGCTGTGCTCGGCATTGTTCTGAGCGGTCAGTACATGGTAGCTGCATTATTCTGGTAAAAGCCTGTCGTTTCTGTTTTAAATGGATAGAGTGAGGATTCTTTCATCAAGACTGCTTGGGATTGAATTGGGACTCTTGTGCTACCAAGTTGTGGGCAGTTTTCTTAAACTCTTTAGGAGGGCTGGTGTCCTTGTCTAAGATGAGGAATGGTGGTAGCACTTACCTCATGGGGCTGTTGGGATGACTAAGTGTAATAACAAGACCTACTCCATGATAAGTTATTACTTATTATGTAAAATTGTAGCTATTATTATTAGTTCATGGAAAGAATGTGTAAACTCTTGTGAATTTAAATAGGCTTTGGGGGTGATGCAGTGACTCCAGTCTCTTAAAGTTTGATTTGGAAGTTGGGGGAAGAAGTTGCAATTTTGCGATTGAGATTAAAGCCTGTTATTGCTGTCTTTATGAAATCCTTAAAAACAGAGTGTTCAGTGGAAGGTGAAAACCAGATTTCTTTATTCTAAGAACTCTTTGCTCCCATTTCAGACCTTTATTTATTCTAGCCCTTCCTGATGCAGAAGCTTCTCTTAGTAAATACAATACTTGTTCTCTCTTCTCATTTGCTGCTGGCTTGCCCAGATGGGATTCTTTGAAGGGAAAAGTAAATTTTACTTCCAAGCCTAGAGGGTGGTTATTGCATTAAGTGAGCTGCAGGAGATCTTCACTTTCTAAGTGGGCATCGACCCCCAGACTTGCTTGTGTGGGGACATTTTTTTTCTTCTCAGGGTCAGATCACTGTTGTGATGTGGCAGTTAGTCACCTGAAGCTGCTCTAGCGTGGCGAGCCTGTGGGGATGGGGTGAACGCGTGCTGGGGCCCTGCCAAGCCTGCGTCTCTACTCGAGAGTAAAAGGAAAACCGAACAGGCTTGACGACAGACAGCTACTGTCGCTGTCAAAGTTTAAATGAGGCAGCTTGGCTTACACCTATTTGGGAGTTTTTAAAACATTTAGCTTTTTATATTTTCAGTTTTATCTTGGTAAGTATAGCTCATCCGAGGTCCCATTTCAATTTTTTATCTGAATATCCTTGTTGAAAGTTGTTCATTGATTTTTTTTTTTTTGGCTGCACCCCACGGCTTGTGGGATCTTAGTTCCCCGACCAGGGATCGAACCCGGGCCCCCTGCAGTGGAGGCATGGAGTTCTAGCCACTGGACCACCAGGGAAGTCCCATGTTCAGTGATTTTTAAAAAAAAGTGGTTCAGTGTCGGAGGGCTCTTGACACTTAGTAAGTCACCTAATTTTGCTTTGCCCCAACTTGGAGAAATACTTTTCTAAACTAGTTCTATTCCTAGCAAAATTAAAGAAGTTTTCTTTTTTTAATTATAAAAGCAATACAGTTTGCTGTAAATATTGAAAATTACAGAAATGTAATGTATACAGTGAATAGTAAAAGTCATTACCTTCCCCGGTCTCACTTCCTGTTGGCAATTTGATTTAAAAGTTTGGGGTGTATTCTTCCATACGTTTTTCCTTGCACATATAAATGGACATCTGAGTATTTTTTGATATGCTTGGTTTTACAAAAATGGGCTTATACTATGCATATTGTTCTGTGGCTGTTTTTACATCTTTCTATATCAGTATATAACAGATACGTGTCATTCTTTTTTGATGCCTTCAGCAAGGTTTTATTTGCATTTAGTGTGCTATCTTCTCTACCACCAAATGATTTATTTAAGGCACCGCTGTGTTTCTTTAGCTTTACGTTATGGCAGATACGTATAGGGCTCGCTTAGCAGTGTTTAGCATTCAGTAGATATTCAGTAAGTATTATTAATGTATTTGAATATCTAGTATACTAGGTGGTGAATAGTCCCAGTCATCTGTAACATTTATAATCGTCTCTCATAACCCTATAGATTATTATTACAGCTACTATTAATGAAATCTGATTGCATGAGATTGCTTTTTAAAACTGTTTGTTTGTTTGTTTATTTATTTATGGCTGCATTGGGCCTTCGTTGCTGTGCGCGGGTTTTCTCTAGTTGCGGCGAGCGGGAGCTACTCTTCGTTGCGGTGCGCGGACTTCTCATTGCGGTGGCTTCTCTTGTTGCAGAGCACGGGCTCTAGGTGCGCGGGCTTCAGTAGTTGCGGCACACGGGCTCTAGAGCGCAGGCTCAGTAGTTGTGGCTCACAGGCTCTAGAGTGCAGGCTCAGTAGTTGTGGCGCACGGCCGTAGTTGCTCCGGGGCATGTGGGATCTTCCCGAACCAGGGCTCGAACCCGTGTCCCCTGCATTGGCAGGTGGATTCTTAACCACTGCACTCCCAGGGAAGTCCCGAGATTGCTTTTAAAAGGTAAGCTGTGAGAGGTAGTGAGGGAACATCCCGTGCTGTATGGCTGCTTCTAAAGAAGCTAATGTTGTTCTTGGGCTCTTATTAGAAAGGTTAATTTGGGACAGACCACTGTAGGCAGTGACCCCAGCAGATGTTTAGAGTCCGAATATGTGGTTTGTAAAGGATTTTGTAACACTACAGTTAGGTTTTTAAATGGCACATTATGTTTGTAAAGTTTCGTAATCATTAATTATTTCTTATAACATCCCTTTGAGGCAGGTCAGCAGCATTTTTCCTCTTTTGTGGTTGAAGAAGCAGATGCAAAGATGCTGAGTGATTTGCCCACAGGCACACATTAAACTGATGGCAGCATCTGTTCTCCTGTTAGTAAACTGAACCATGCTGCCTCTGCTAGTTATAAGAGAGTAATACAGGTGCTGCCGTTTAGTGACCTTTTGATGGCTTTATGGAATAGGTTAGAAACCTTTTACCTACTTTTATTGAAAGGAACAGTTTTAAAGCTAGGATTTATTTGCATTATAGTATTAAATATTTTAGGGAAATCTGTCCTATTCTCTTATAAAACAGAAAAAATTATATGAAAATATATTAAAATGAACTGCAGTGGACTTAGTTTTCCTGGGAGAACCTATACTGGCTTGAAAATTAGTATCGTAAATTAGAGGAAAACAGTACAAGGCTTTGAAGATTTTTTTTTTTTTTAATTTTATTTATTTATTTTTGGTTGTGTTGGGTCTTTGTTTCTGTGCGAGGGCTTTCTCTAGTTGTGGCAAGTGGGGGCCACTCTTCATCGCGGTGCACGGGCCTCTCACTATCGCGGCCTCTCTTGTTGCGGAGCACAGGCTCCAGACGCGCAGGGTCACTAGTTGTGGCTCACGCGCCCAGCTGCTCCGCGGCATGTGGGATCTTCCCAGACCAGGGCTCGAACCCGTGTCCCCCGCATTGGCAGGCAGACTCTCAACCACTGCGCCACCAGGGAAGCCCCCTTTGAAGATATTTTAAATAGGAGAAAAATGAATCGTCAGGGTATATTTCCACAAGTAATTTTGAGTTGAAACACTGTGGCTCATAGAGCCAGAAGAGACTTGCAAAGAATATTTGAACCTGTGGATTTAGACCCCAACTGTTCCGCCATGTAACAACATGGAAGGTTATCTAGACTAAAAAACTTCCTACAATCTTGGTGACATTCCTTAAGTTATAAGTTTAGTTGTGTGAATCATTCTCTATTTACTTGTTAGGACTTGATTCTATTATTCCATAAATTGCTGTCATATTTTAAAAGAATATTTTAAAATTCAGGGTTAATTCCTGTGTAATTGTTTTTTAGAAGTCAGGAAACTATTATGTAAGAGTATGCAAGTTGAATTTTGAGGCATTGAATGGGACAGAGGTTTCTTTCTTTTTTTTAAAATTTTATTTATTTATTTATTTATTTTTTGGGCTGTGTTGGGTCTTCGTTTCTGTGCGAGGGCTTTCTCTAGTTGCGGCGAGCGGGACCACTCTTCATCGCGGTGCGCGGGCCTCTCATTGTCGCGGCCTCTCTTGTTGTGGAGCACAGGCTCCAGATGCGCAGGCTCAGTAATTGTGGCTCACGGGCTCAGTTGCTCCGCGGCATGTGGGATCTTCCCAGACCAGGGCTCGAACCCGTGTCCCCTGCGTTGGCAGGCAGATTCTGAACCACTGCGCCACCAGGGAAGCCGGGACAGAGGTTTTTATAAACAAATCATGGCTAAATTTTACTACTTACTACCTATATTCTTCACAACACTGTTTAGCAAATTCTTGTAGAATGGTGACAGATTTAGGCTTTATTTGTTTCATATTGCTGCTGTAACAAGTTGCCACATATTTAGTGGCTTAAAACAACACAAACTTTTTATTTTACAGTTCTGGATGTCAGAAGTCTGAAATGGGTCTCACTGAACTGAATTCCTTGTGTGGGCTCTAGAGGAGATTGTTCCTTGCCTTTTCCAGCCTCCAGAGGCTGTGCACATTCCGTTGCTTGTGTTCTCACCTCTGTCTTCAAAGCCAGCAGCTTAGTATCTTCAGATCTCTCTGGTTTTGACACTACCTCTTCTGCCTCCCTCTTTCACTTATGTTAGGACCCTTGTGATTTCTTTGGGCCCATCCAAATAATCCAGGATAATCTTGCCATTTCAACGTCAGTTGACTAGTAACCTTAATTCCATGTACAATCTTAATTCCCCCTTGCTGTTTAACAACAATTTCAAAGATTCTGGGAATTAGGATACAGATATCTTTGGGGAGGCCATTATTATGCCTACCACAGACTCTTTAGTTCAGCAAAATCTATTTAACCTTTCAGGCTTTTCTGTAAAATGAGATTAATATTACTGTTTACTACAAAGGAATTTAATGAAAATGGCAATTATATGCCCATGCAGACAGACCATGCATAGAATACGTTCAGAAATATTAACTGATGCTTTCTGAGTTAGGTGGATGCTTGCGGCTAGGTAGTCTCCAAGGTAACCAGTGAGTGGGCTTGGTAAACTCCAGTCTGAATATCTGGAGTTAAGCTTGGCCTCTGGAAGCAGAACAAGATGTCAGTGAATCAAACGCTTTCCAGAGAATGAGGCTTCACTACTGTTGATTACTCTTCATTTGACTCTTATAAAGGCAGGTTTTTGTTTTAGTATTCAGCTTTTCCAGACCTTTGCGTGTTGAGGACAGTGATAATTTATAGCATAGTGTTGAAAAAAATAGACCAATGCTTAACCATAATTTGTTTTATGGTTGGAATCTGTTTTAGTCTCAAAGATACAACACATTTTTTAAGCAGTAGGCTTTTCTACTTGCTAGGATTTTTCAAAGAACTACTATGACAATAATTAATGGAGAGGCCTTGAGTAAGTGCAGTTTTAAATCTCAATTGCTTATGATTGATTGTTTTGTATGTGCCAAGTTGGTATTCCTTTTTGAAGTTAAACTTGGAGACTTGCTGTGTTTAATGTGATTTCCTAATTTTTCTTTGTGAGTCTTTCAACTCTCACAACTGTGGTGTTGTGAGGCAAGATTCACAGGGTGAAGCAGTAGATAGTGAAAATGGCTTTTAGAAAACCCTGCCGAAGCGAATTGTAGGGGTAGATATGTCTTCTTTGTTATTTCTATATCCAGGTTAAAATTTGAGTTACGTAGCTCTAGAATAAATTTAGCAAAACATTTCCGTGTGGTCATTCACTGGGTTACCTTGTAAATAGTATAGATGGAAAGAAATCCACTGATTCTGTTTTATTACAGACCTGTTTCAAGTAAGTAAGTGATTGAAATTTTCGCAGTTCTGTGGTTGGAAAAAGTTGTTTTTTTCTACGTTGCATTATCATGTATTTCTTTGCACACATAACTGCTGATTGAATATGGTTTAAGTTAGAATGTGTCTAAAGATTGAGTTGTAACCAGTCATTTGGTTCTTGTAGCATGACAGGGTCCTCTGACTCTGATTCTAACCCTTCTCTCCTTTGTCCTATCACTATACACATATTTCTAGCAGTGCCCCCATAACACTCTAATGACAGGCAGTAAATACTGGACAACTGTTTATTTGCATCCATGCGTCAGTACACAAAATAAGTTTTACAAAGTTCTGTCTGCCTGAGTTGTAAATTTATGCTCTCAAAGTTTCTGTTTTACATATATCAAATATTTTGTCTAGTGTTTCTTAGAATATAGATATATGAATGATTTGAGTTTGATAGTACATATGGTACTCTCTTCAAATTATCTGACTTTTTAAAAATTAGATCTCAGTACCTCATTTTAATGGAGGTGATAAATTCAAGCACCACCCACCCTTCATTGTCAGACTTCATCACAGGTGTATTAGAAGCAAAAGAGCCTGTGTTTCAGGATGTGCTGTTGCTTGCCTCGTCACCCTGATGGTAGAGAAATAGTGGATTGAAGTTGTTAGGTTTAAATCCTGCTCTGCCCCTTAACTAGTTGCAGACCCTTAGGCAGTTATGGAAAATGGGGAGAATAATATTTATTCTGGATACGTCATACATTTAAAAAGACTGTCAGGGACTCTAAAGGCTTCTGCTGCTCCTAAAAGAAGCGTTAGAATCCTTTGCAAACTAATGCTTTAGGCAGCTACCACCCATGGATAAGAACTATGAATTCAAACTGGTGTGGGCCAGCCTCCTCGCTTGGATCTCTTGACTCATAATCCAGTGTTCCTGTCCATCATACCGCAGAGAACTGCTCTACTTCTAAACCAGCGCCAGGATTCAGATCTCTTCAGATGGCAAGGTTCAATAGTGATAGGCAGGAAGTGTTTTTGTTTTTGTTTTTGTTTTTGTTTTGTATGAGAAAATAACTCCTTGATGTATTAGTGTCTGGTGTTAATTTTTTGACCGAGGCTGAACTCTCAGGATTTGTTATTGTTATTAGGATATTAAGCTTTTGGATAATTTTAAAAACACAGTTTATCCCCTAGAAAAACACTAAAAGCTTCTTACGTATATGAGCTTGGATTAGGTTCAGACTTTAAGATGGCTCTAGAAAGTACAGTGAGAGACTTATAAGACTGCAGTTTTTAATGAATGAAATGCCTCCGTGTATGGATCGAAGCCGGCTTTTATGGCAAGCATTAACAATGTGGTTTAGTTCCCCATCTCCATGTCCCTCCAGTTATAACTTAAATTGCCTTGATTGCATATTAGCTGTGATTAAGTGTTAATGAAACAAATATAGGGTCCTAATTAAGCACAATGAAGATCTCAAATAAAGTGAAGCAGTATATTACTAAGCACCAATCTGCTAAACAAATATTTAACCAGTCTAGTGGATAGGCACAGTGACTGTTTATAATGCAGGTAGTAATTTATATATGTGTTTAATATGATGTAGTAATTGGCTTTAGATTAATATAAACATATTAATTGAAACAAAGTTTTTTTAATTTTTGGGAAATTCAATGATATTCAAATCTGGGGACTCATAGTAATAAAAATAGATGGTCAGAGATGAATACACTGGAGGGTAACAAACATGCTGGTGATACACAGCTTTAAAACTTTATTATGGAAATTTAAAACATACTAAAATGAAGTTCAGCTAATTTTCCCATACTTATCACCTAGCTTTAGCCGTTGTCCACATTTTGCCATTCTTGTTTTATCCGTTTCACTCTGCTGCTCCTTGTCTCCCCTCCCCGCTCACCATGTAGCATTTTAAAGCAAATTCCAAGTATCATTTCATTGATATCTTTATCTAAAACATAAGCACAATGCTATTGTCTCAGCTAATAATATTAACAATTCCCGAATGCTATCCTATAGTTAGAAATTTTCAAATTTCTCTGTCTCAAAAATACTGATTGGATTATTTACATCAGGATCCAAATAAAGTCCTCATGTTGCAACTGAAGGATATGTCTCTTAAGCTGAGTCTTTTATTCTGTAAAGTCTCCTCCCTTTTCATGCTATTTATTTGATGAAGGAACCATGTCATTTAACCCATAGAATTTCCCACATTCTGTGTTTGGCTCATTGCATGTTTTTGATTTTGTTTAACCCCTGAATTTCCTGTAAGCTGGTAATTCTAAAGGCTTTGGTTTTATAATTATATCACTCCTACTATATTTGTTCGCTGAAATTCTTCTATGTTTGGTAACTCTACAATACAGAAATGCAGGATAAATGATCGATTATTTTCCCCCTCACTTTGCTGGTTTTTAGATTATGTAATGGGTTGGTGCTCTAGGAACCTCCTAAAACGACCAATGGAGTGTTTTTGCTTTTAGTTGTTTTAGTATCATGGATTTTTATGTACTCTTTGTGTCTTAATCCATTGTGGTTGCTGTTTTTGATATTTTAATTGCCTCATCTTTGGCCATTTGGAGTCCCTTCAAATGGATTCCTGTATTCTTTTGAGTATGATCTGCTTAGTTTTTGATAACTTCCTTACTTTCTGGCACAAGAAATCTCAGGTTCATCTTGTACATTTCTTGCCCCAGACCTGGAATCAGATATTTCTTCAAGGAGCCCTGGTTTCCTCAAGAGGGAAATGGTTTTTAGAAATAACAATCAGGGTATTAGGGGTATTAATTGCTACTGGTTTCGTTATTGCTTCTAGGTTTTTTTTCAGTGTGTAGACCGAGGAAATAAGATTGTTTTTTGTTTGTTTGTTTTTATAGGGTTTTTTTTTTAATTTTTAAATTTATTTTTGGCTGCGTTGGGTCTGTTGCTGCGCGTGGGCTTTCTCTAGTTGCGGCGAGCGGGGGCTACTCTTCGTTGCGGTGTGTGGGCTTCTCATTGCGGTGGCCTCTTGTTGCAGAGCACGGGCTCTAGGCACATGGGCTTCAGTAGTTGTGGCACGCGGGCTCAGTAGTTGTGGCTCACAGGCTCTAGAGCACAGGCTCAGTAGTTGTGGTGCACGGGCTTAGTTGCTCCGCGGCACGTGGGATCTTCCCGTACCAGGGCTCAAACCCATGTCCCCTGCATTGGCAGGCGGATTTTTAACCACTGCGCCACCAGGGAAGCCCCCAAATATCTGTTTTTTAATTTAATTTTTCAAATGGTTAAAACACTTACATGGCTGAAAAGATTTTACAAAAATACATAAAGTAATATAGTAAAAAAAACCTTTCATCCCACCTTTTTCCTCCATTTGTTGCATTTCCTTTTTTCTGCACAGATAACCACACTGTTTCTCGTGTATCATTCCTGTGTTACTTATGCGTAGAAAAGCAAACACAAATTTTCCTTCTTATTCCTCTTTTTTACCTTCAGTTTTTAAATCATACATACTATTTTGCACTTTTCAGTTTTGTCACTTAGCACATCTGGGAAATGTTTCTATACCAGTGCATGGAGAGTGCCCTCATTTGTGTGTTCTTTTAACAGCTTTTTTGAGGTGTAATTTTTGACAGCAAAAAATTAAACCATTATAAGTATAAAAGCCAGTGTTTTTAAAATAAATGTGTAGGGTTGCACATTCATCACCACAATCCAGTTTTGGAAATTTTTATCCCCCCTAGAAAGTTACCTCCTGCCCATCTGCAGTCAATGCTCACTCCCATCTTTAGCCCCACGCAACCCTAGATCTCCTCATTTGTTTCTGCAGTCCTGTGCTAGTCAGTTTTATGGATGTAATGTAGTTTATTTGACTACTCCCCTATTTTTGGATGGTTGTGTTGTCGTTGACCTTTGGCTTTTACCAACAGTTCTGAAATGAGGTAACTTTGTACATATATTATTTCATACCTATGCAAGAGTATAGGATAAATTTGCAGGAGTAGGGTTACTTGTTTAAAGGGTATATATACCTTTTAGATTTTGATAATTATTGCCAGTTTTTCCCCATGTAGGTTATACAATTTACATTCTCCCCAGCAGCATGATTGCTTATTTTCCCAAACCTTACCAGCCAAGTATGTTACCAGATTTCTGAACTTCTGCCAGTCTGCTAGTGGAAAATGGTATCTTGGAGTAGTTTTGTTTGCATGTCTCTTATGAGTGAGTTGAACATCTTTTTATATGTTTAAGAGTCACTTGTATTTATTTTTATGTCAACTGCGTCTTCTTATAATATGTTCATTTTTCTGTTAAGTGGTTAGTCTTTTTAAAAATTATTAATTTCTAGGTGTTCTTTATATATGGGAGGTTAGCTCTTTGTAGCGATATGGATTACAATCCTTTTAGATTACAGTTTGTCTTTTGTGTTTCGATTTGCTTGCTTTGTATAGTTTTTGTTTGCTGTGTAGAGTTCTTTATTGCTAAATTTATCAATATTTCCTTTCATAACTTCTGAACTTTGAGTTTCTTTACTATTTAAAGTAAGGCCTGTGTTGAATATCCTTCCTGAGTTTATTTACTATTTAAAGTAAGGCCTATGTTAAATATCCTTCCAAGGTCATTAACTCATCATCACTTTGAATTAAGTTAGAGATTTAGCCAGATCTACTGACTTGCATCTGTGATGAATACCTTTGAACATATGTTATCTCACACATATACAAGCATATCTGTTGGATAAATGTTGGTATATATTCTTGGGGCTGTGGATATATGTGTTTTAAAAATTTTGACAGTTACCATCACACTGAATACATCTTTTTTCCAAGACTATTAAGATATTGCATTGTTAATAACTGGTGAGGAAATTAATGGTGATTTGTGTTCAAGGTGCCAGATTGTTAAACTCCTCCAGTACTACTAGAAAAGCTTTGGTTGAAAATAGAATACTTAGCTGTAAATAAGAATCTTCTTTTTTCATTTTGTGTTGGTCTTCAAGGCACCAGAATTATATTTTAGAAATTCTTGAAAATTTTCCATTATCTCTTAAAATAAAAAAAGTGCCTATTATGCAGTCTCCTTCTTGACATCTGCCCTAGAGCAACACTTGTACATGTGCACAAGGAAGCATGTACTAATATGTTTATTGCAGCCTGTTTGTAGTAGTGAAAAACTGGACGCCACTTATTAGTAGAGGAGATGTTAAACCGTGGTAAATTCCTACAATGATTGTTATCACAAAAGTAATTTGACAGTGTTTAGTGATCAGAAAGATCTCTGAAACATTTTTTCCATGAAAAAGCAAAGTTGAAAGGCAGTGTGTTAAAATAGTACCAAGTATGAAAAATGTATTCACAGAAATACTATATCTGGACACATATACATGTATATAAATGGAAAAGTCTGGAAAAAAATCTGGAAGGACATATCCCGAAATGATAAAAGTGATTACCAATGGGAAGTGGTTGGGATTGGGTATGGTAATTTAGGACTAACTTTAATGTTTTATTATTTATACAGGGATAAGATATTCATAGATTGTGTAACTAAAAGCTAATTTTACACATACTTTGGCAGTAAAAGTATGCTGTTTGTGCATATGTCCCTGTAAATGCAGAGAAAGGAGACTGGAAGGATATCCTGAAGAGGTGACAGTAGTTGTATTGATGAGGGATGTGAGAAGAGAAGATGAAGAGAGACAACGCGTACTTTTGTATACATCTGTATTTCTCTATTTTCATAAAGCAAATGAATTCATTAGTAATGTGTATGATGCAAAAAAGACTAAAATCTTTGAGACCAAGAAGTCATATGAGGATATGATCTCATTTTGTCAGGCTCATTTAACAGTTCTTAATGAAAATACTAGCTGCCAGTTGAATCACTAGGTAGAGAATTAAGATATATTTTACTGATTTGCTGATTAATTTACTTGATGTGATGCATTTTCATCACTTTAGGGCAAATACAAGAATAAAAATAAGTAGATCTTTTCCCGTATACCATCATGAATACTAGTCGTTTCTAAAATCATGCAAGATGGTAAACATAGAGCTGTTCTCTTCCCCTGTATCCTCATCTGGAATTTTCTCTTGTTCTCCCCTTTGCTTCTACAACCTCTCCTGCAGTCTGGATCTCTCTCTAGTTCAGTTTTCTTAGTTTACCGGCCCAGGATCAGATCTGCTCTTATGAAATGGGAATCGGCAGTGAGAGAAAAAAAAGATAAAATTCTTCTTCATCCCTTTATTCAGTGAGTCACTGCACATAAAGATGTTTCCGGTCAGTCCTTCTGTCTCTATCCCTACCTTATATCTCGTTCTAGATTATGGCAAGAGATTCCTAACTGGTCTCTCTGATTCTGCCTTGTATTCTTCCAGTCTGTTTTCCACATGGCAGCCACAGTGATCTAAGACATACATCAGATTATGTCACTCCTCTGCATAAAATTTTGTAATGGTTCTCCTGTTGCTGTCAGGCCCTGCTTCCCCCTTGGCCATCAGAATGCTTCTCGATATGATCATGAATAATTACAGCCTTCTGTATTGCCACCTTCCCTGTGCACTCCAGTTCTCCAGACTGTATTTCTCATTGCAGGTCGTTAAACATCTTGATTCTTTTTCCTTGACTACCAGCTGTCCTTCCCTGATACCCTGAGACTGATTTATGTCCCCCTTTGTGCTCCCCGTATACAGAACTTGATCACAGTAGTGACCTCTGTGTTGCAATTGCTCACTTGTTTAACTGACTCCTCCACTAGACTTCTTGGAAACAAAGACTAGGCCTTAGGCTATATCCCCATTTCCTAACTAGTCCCTGTATGTTCTAGGCTTTAGGTCAGATGTGCGAATCAGTGAATGGTTAATCTTATCATGCACCCAACCTCTCAGCTGTTTTCCTCTCTTACCCTTCTTTCTCATGTTCTTTCTCCACCTAATGATAGAGGGAGTGGAAGAAATAGGGAAAAGGGTAGAGGAAAAAGGAGACTGAAGAAGAATGCAAGGAAAGTTTGCTGCTCGGTTCTTAGTATTCTATGTCTAATTCCCTTTTTTCCCCCCCTCATACTCCAAGGATAAAGTAATTTATTATCATTATTACAAAGAACAGACAGATGCTATTTCAATTTCAGATTTTTGGGCAAGTGATACGGTTTTTAGTTTAAAAACTAAAAAGACAATATGCTGAAGTATTAAGGGAAAGTGTACCGATGTCTGCCATTTACTTGAGATTCCCTGTCTGAGAGTTCCAACATCTGCCATAGCTGAGTCTGGTCCTGATACATGGTCTCCTTCTTCCAACCGTGTTAGCATGCCTTGTAATTTTTTACTGAAGGCTGGACATGTACTGGGTAAAAGGAACTGAGGCCTTTAATATGAGGGTTTATGTTTATCGTCTAGGAGTTAGGCTGTGTTTACTGTTTGTTGTAGCTGTAGGTGTCAGAGGCTAAAATTTCCTTTGGTGTCCTTGTTTCTGTCTTTGCGTTTTCCTAGAGATTTCTTAAGTAAGGTCTGGTATATGCAGTTCTTTCACTTGTAATCCGCTGTTACTCTGCAGGAGTTCTACGGATATGATGTCAAGGTGTGGGGGGATGCGAACCACCCTGTAGTCCTATGATCAGGTCTCATTCTTGAGTGCTCTGGTGTCCCTGGGATGTGACCCTCGCAGGTGCTTCTCCTCTTTAGATGAGATGGGAAGGCTTGAGGGGGCTGGCGTTGGGTATTGTACTTCCCCAGGTCAGTTAGGCTCTGGAAAAACCCCAGTAGGTTAGGCTCTGATAGCATAATTTCTCTTGAGGGCAGGCCTTGTTAAGGAAAACAGAATGCTCCGGGCATATTTCAAAATGGTGAAAAGGTTCTCTCTGTCGCTGCCAGAGCCTGAGGGGGATTTTGCTCCGATCTTCTCTGTGAGAACCTGTGTTCCCATTTCACGAGGGTGGAGACTGCCTTACTACTGAGTCCCCTTGGCGTTTTTAACTCTCAAGCTGTCCACGCTGAGGCTCCAGCACGTCATCCCCTACACCTGACCGGCTCCGGCAGAGGTTTCTGCTCCTGCACTGCTGCTTCTCTGATAAATTGTGGTTTTCTGTATTTGCCTGTTCCTCTCTCCAGTTTGGGGGGCAGTGGTTTGTTCTGTGACCTTAGTTCTGTGCTGGATCTAAGAAGAGTTATTGATGTTCAGTTTGGTTTTTTTTTCTTGTTGTGGGGCTGGGAGTGATGACTTCCCATCTCCTTACAGGTTAGGTGGGAAACTGGAAGTCTCTGGCCATTTACTTTAAATATGAATGGTTCACAGCTCGGTAGAGGGGTGGTGGAAAGATGTGTCGTGAAGTAAGTAGAGTGTGGTAGAATGTGTGTGCTCTGACCAACAAAAGGTAAGACAAACAGAGACGTTTTCTGGAAACTGAGGAAGGGCTTTATATTTAAGCAGAACTTTGGCGAATGGAAAAACTTGGGGGAGGGACAGATGGCACTGTGGCCGAAGGCCCTCTGTGCTGGGAGAATTTAAAGTGGTGAAAGCCTGGCATGGCTGGAGCATAGAGCCTGTTCCTGCCCGATTCTCACCTCTGAATATTTGACTAGAATGACACTTTACAATGCCCGTACCTCTCTCGTTCCGTGCTTCAGGGCCAGTGCTTGGAGTTAGAGGGCTCATCTCTTACTTTGGCCTTAACCCTCATTTAAAAAAAAAAGAAAAAAAAAGGCACTCCAGGGGTAATATAATACAGTATAAAAAGTCTTTCTTTCAAACTTTTTTTGAGCACAGATTTTGTATAACAACCCAATATGTGTACACCCACAAACAACGGAAACACAAATTTCCCAAAATAATAATTCTGCCATGTTCATTTCACTCTGATATTTTCTGATCTTTTCTATTTCATTTTTTAAAATGCTGGTCAGGACCCATCAAATTACATTTACAATCCGTTAAGAGGTTGTGACTCACAGTTTGAAAACCACTTGTGTAAGGGAAACTTGGTATCAGTTAGTACTCTCAGAATGAGAGAGAGTACTTTCATCTTCTGCCAGAATTATCCCCAAGTATTTAGTAATTTTTTATTCCATTGTAAATGGTATTGTTTTAAATTTTCAATTTCTCGTCGTTCTGTGTATAGGAAAACAATTGATTTACCTATATTGATTATGAATCCTGTGATCTTGCTAAAACCACTTATTATTAGTTCCACAGGTTTTTTGGTAGATTATTATTACTGCTTTAAATGTTTCATCGAATTCACCAGTGAAGCTCTTTGGGCCTTGTTTTCTTTGTGGGAAGGTTTTAAACTGCAGATTCAATTTTTAAAATAGATAGAGGTCTGTTCTCAGTTATCGTTTCTTGTTGAATGTGCTGTTGTAGTTTCTGTCTTTCAAGAGAGTTGTCCATTTTATCTTATTCGTTGAATTTATTGGCATGGAGTTGTTCATAATACTCCCTTGTTATCCTTTTAATATTTGTATACTCTGTAGTGATATCACTTCCTTCATTCCTGATAATGATAACTTGAACCTTTCCTCTCTTTTTCATGATCTGTCTAGATTAGCAATTTTATTGATCTCAGCAAGTCAGATTTTGTTTATTGATTTTTCTCTATTTTTGTTTTCTATTTCATTGATATACATGTTAATTTTTATTATTTCCTGTCTTCTACTTACTTCAGGTTTCATTTGTTCTTCCTAGTTTCTTTTTTTTTAAATATTTTTAAAATTTAATTATTTATTTAAGATTTTTATTTTGGCTGTGTCGGGTCTTAGTTGCAGCATGTGGGATCTTTGTTGAGGCATGCAGGATCTTTCCTTGCAGCACACAGGCTCTTTGTTGCAGCACGCAGGCTTCTCTCTAGTTGTGGCCTGCGGGGTTTTTCTCTTCTTTAGTTGTGGCGTGCAGGCTCCAGGGTGCGTGGGCTCCGTAGTTGCGGTGCGCAGGCTTAGCTGCCCCACGGCATGTGGGAACATAGTTCTCCGACCAGGGATCGAACCTGTGTCCCCCGCACTGGAAGGCAGATTCTTTACCACTGGACCACCAGGGAAGTCCTTCCTCCTAGTTTCTTAAGGTGCAGGTTGAGGTCATTGATTTGAGAACTTCCTTCTTTTTTTATGTACATGTTTAGTGCAATAAGTATATGCCTAAGTACTGCTTTAGCAACATCCCACACATTCCGATATGTTGTATTTTTGTTTTCATTCTTTTCAGAATACTTTTTTTTTTTTTTTTTTTTTTTAAAACTATGAAACTCTTTTTTTTTTTTTTTTTTTTTAATTTTTATTTATTTATTTATTTAATTTATTTATGGCTGTGTTGGGTCTTCGTTTCTGTGCCAGGGCTCTCTCCAGTTGCGGCAAGCGGGGGCCACTCTTCATCGCGGTGCGCGGGCCTCTCACTATCGCGGCCTCTCTTGTTGCGGAGCACAGGCTCCAGACACGCAGGCTCAGCAATTGTGGCTCACGGGCCTAGTTGCTCCACGGCATGTGGGATCTTCCCAGACCAGGGCTCGAACCCGTGTCCCCTGCATTGGCAGGCAGATTCTCAACCACTGCGCCACCAGGGAAGCCCTTCAGAATACTTTTTAATTTCCCTTCTGATTTCTTCTTTTACCCTTGGGTTATTTTGACATGTGTTACTAAACTTCCAAATATTTGTAGACTTTTCAGAGATCTTTCTGTTACTGATTTCTACATTAATTCCATTGTGGTCATACTTTGTGTAATTTAAATGCTTTCAAACTTATAGATGCTTGATTTGCGGCTCAGAATATGTTCTTGGTAAATGTTTTGTGTGCATTTGAAGAGAATGTATATTCTGTTCGTGTTGGGTGGACTGTTATAGATGTAAATCAGGTTGCGTTTGTTGATAGTGTTATTTACCGTCAGTGGTTGGGATTTGTTGAACTTCTTGGATCCCTAGGTTTATAGTTTTCATCTAGTTTGGAAACAATTTGGCTATAATTTCTTCAAAAATTTTATAGTTTTTTCTTCTTCTTCTTTGGGGACTCCAACTGCATGTATGTTAGGCTATTGAAAGTTGTGCCGAACCTTCCTCATGCTCTTCTCATTTTTTGCCGGGGGCGGGGGTTCTTTTTCTTCTTGTTTTATTTTGGATAGTTTCTATTACTGTGTCTTCAAGTTCACTAATCTTTTCCTCATTTAGTGGTTTTTCATCTCAGACATCGTAGTTTTTTTTCTTACTGATTTTTTAAAAGTAATTTTATTTATTTATTTATTTATTTATTGGCTGCGTTGGGTCTTCTTTGCTGCATGCGGGCTTTCTCTCTAGTTGTGATAAGTAGGGGCTACTCTTCGTTGCGGTGCGGGGGCTTCTCATTGCGGTGGCTTCTGTTGTTGCAGAGCACGGGCTTTAGGCACGCAGGCTTCAGTAGTTGTGGTGCACGGGCTCAGTAGTTGTGGCTCACAGGCTCTAGAGCACAGGCTCGGCAGTTGTGGTGCACGGGCTTAGCTGCTCCACAGCATGTGGGATCTTCCTGGACCAGGGCTCGAACCCGTGTCCCCTGCATTGGCAGGCGGTTTCTTAACCACTGCACCACCAGGCAAGTCCCGTAGTTTTCATATCTAGAAGTTTGAGTCCTTTAAAAATATTTTCCATGTCTCTATTTGACTTTCTGAACATATGGAATACACTTACAAGTAATTGATGTCCTTAGGTGCTAATTCTAACATTTGTGACAGTTCTGGATCAGTTTTTTTTTTTTTTTTTTTTTTTTTTTTTTTTTTTTAATTAATTTATTTATTTATTTTGGGCTGTGTTGGGTCTTCGTTTCTGTGCGAGGGCTTTCTCTAGTGGCGGCAAGCGGGGGCCACTCTTCATCGCGGTGCGCAGGCCTCTCACTATGGCGGCCTCTCTTGTTGCGGAGCACAGGCTCCAGACGCGCAGGCTTAGTAGTTGTGGCTCACGGGCCCAGTTGTTCCGCAGCATGTGGGACCTTCCCAGACCAGGGCTCGAACCCGTGTCCCCTGCATTGGCAGGCAGATTCTCAACCACTGCACCATCAGGGAAGCCCTCTGGATCAGTTTTGAGTGATCGATTATTCTCATTATGGATCATGTTTTCCTACCTCTTTGCATGCCTTTTTTTTTTTTTTCCACTTCTTAAAACTTCATTTTGAAAAAAAAAGACAATAAAAGTGACCTCAGAAAAGATAATTTTTAAAAAGTGGCAGCAGATCCAGTGCAGCTAAGTAGTTTGATATATGAATTGTTACCCCTCCTCTTCACTCCAACCCCACCAAAAATCTGGAAATAAATTCAGAGGGATAATGGCTTAACACTAAATCATTCAAATTCAGCCTTTTTCACCTAAAAGTCACAAAATTTTAAATCTGTTCATCAAATAATTTAATCTTTTAATCTTTGATTGGATGCCAGACATTGTGAATTTTGCCATGTTGGGTGCTGGATATTTCTGTAGTCCTATAAATCTTCCTGGGCTTTTTCTTAGTATGTAGTTAAGTTACTTGGAAACAGTTTGATCTTATCAGGTCTTGCTTTTAAAATTTGTTAGACAGGTCAGGAGCTTAGACAAGGGCTAATTATTCTCCACTACTAAGACAAGACCTTCCTGAGTACACTACCCAATGTCCCATAAATTATGAGTCTTTCTAGTCTGGCTGGCGGGAACAAACGCTTTTTTTTGGCTCCATGTGAACACCAGGCACTGTTTCCTCTAATCCTTTCTGATGGTTCTTTCCATGGCCTTGGTTGGTTTCCTCACATACATGTGCTGATAAGTCCTCTGCTGAATTCTTGAAGGGGACCCTTTGCCCATCTCCAGAGTTCTCTTTCTCTGCAGCCTTCTCCTCCCTGGTAGTCTGTTGTATGAATTCTGGCTACTTTGGCCTCTCTAGACTCTTACCCCTGCTTCTTCAAAGGAGTCTTATGGCTTTTGCCTCAGTTCCCTCTTATTGTTCCATGGCCTGATAACGCTCAAGGCAGTAAACTGGGGCAATTATAGGACTCACCTCATTTGTTTTGTTTTTAGGAGAATCTGTCCTGTTTTGCATGGTGTTCAGTGACTTGAAAACCATTGTTTAAAGAATTTTATCTGTTTTTTGTTTTAGGCTGGATAGTGAGTCTGGTTGCTTGTTACTCCATTTTGGCTGAAGGAGGAGACTAATCATTTCTTTAGAAGAAAATATCGTACACATTTAAAAAAAAATCAATAAGTCATGATTCCAGAAACACAGAAATGGTGCATCAAAATTTATGCCTAGTGTCTGGTGAACAAATGATCAGTTTAGTTTACTATATTCATGGGATTTGGGCTGATAATATTTAAGTTTGTGAATTAGACAGAAGGTCAGGTTGTCATTAAGAGTTTCATTCCTTTATCAATCTATTTATTCCTCTGCTTACTTGTACCTTCTTTTACATTATCTCACTGAGACTGTGGAAGCATTTTGGTTAGTGTCATAAATGTTACTTTAAGATTTCATGCTGATTATAGTTAATAGAAGGTTTGCATTTTTTTGGTAATATTTGAATAGTTATATTACTTGAGGATGCTATAAAACTTAGGTTTGGGGGAACCTTCGGGAAAAAGTGAGTCACTTCTAGATACTGAGTACAATTTATACCTTTTTCTAACGTTAAGCCTTAAAATTTTTGAATGGAATTCTTATAAAATGTCTTGGTATTTCATATTGTCTAAAAGGTTGTTTTAAACTTAATTTAACCCTATTCTTGATGGTAGTGACTGTATTATTGATAAACCTTAGTGCCCCCTTAAATCTGAGGTATAAAATAGAGTAAATACCGTAGTATTTATATGTTGTGTTCTCTGGTTAACCAAATATAATATTTTAACCTTGTGGAAGAAGCATAATTACTTCTTTTTGAAAACCATGGAAATGACAATAGGGCCAGTTATGCAGAAAATAGGGAAATTTTGGCAAAGTTAAAATAAAAACCAAGCTGAGGTGAAAATGTATATCATTTACAATTAAATCACTTAATATTTAGTTGAAATAATAGGCCATAATCACATTGTATTTTAAAGGTATGCTTATCATATAAGTACAAACAGATGAAAGCCAGTGAAATAAATGTAATGAAATTTCTCTATCAGATCAGTTTATCACATGGCATCTTAAGATGACTTTACAGTGTACTTGGAGAGCAGGCAGTGTTAGGCCTTATAGAATTAATGGAGATTCATTTAAAATATAGGATGGATTTCATTTCCTTAGAGTCTAAGTTAATTTTTTTTTAAGTAATTTATTTATTTTTGGCTGTGTTGGGTCTTCGTTGCTGCGCGCGGGCTTTCTCTAGTTGTGGCGAGCGGGGGCTCCTCTTTGTTGCGGTGTGCAGGGGCTTCTCACTGCGGTGGCTTCTCTTGTTGCAGAGCACCGGCTCTAGGCATGCGGGCTTCAGAAGTTGCAGCACACGGGCTCAGTAGGTGTGGCTCTCAGGCTCTAGGGTGCAGGCTCAGTAGTTGTGGCTTGTGGGCTCTAGAGCGCAGGCTCAGCAGTTGTGGCTCACGGGCTTAGTTGCTCCAAGGCATGTGGGATCTTCCCGGACCAAGGCTCGGATTCTTAACCACTGCGCCGCCAGAGAAGTCCCGTGAGTTAATTTCTTTTTTTTTAGAAAGAAAAGTACAGTCTTGGCAAGAAATCTCATAACTGACAGCCTTTAAGTAAATATTAAATACTAATGTTTCATATTAATAACTTCATAATAAAAATAAGCATTTTATTTGGTTTCTGGTTATAAAAAACTCATAGAAAATATGGAAAAAATAGAAAAGTAGACAGGAAAAAGATTACCCATAATTCAGTCATTGCAGAGATAACTGCTGTTAACATTTATTATATCCTTTTACGTCTTTACCTCTGTGTGTGAGTGTGTGTGTGTGTGTGTGTGTGTATTTAGAGTAGTTGTTAATAATAATTTTTCTTTTAACCATTTTTAACATTGGCTCCTAAATGGGTAGATCAGTTTAATTTATATATTCGTTATAGATAAATTTTAAAATGTTGATAGGTTGTTACTACCTGATAGGCAGCATGGAATAAGATTGAGCAGAAATCTGGGTTTAAGCTCTTTTCCTGCCTCTGATTAGTTGTGACCTTAAAACCACTTAAAGTTCTGTCTCTCTTTGTAAAATAAATTACCAGTGGGCAATAATAGTACCTTTCCTATTGCCTACAGAGGTTTTGTTTTTGTTTTTTTGGATAGAAATGATTGTGCCTTGTTTTTCTCTTTCTGACTTAGGACTTCACTCTGTATGATAGTCTCTAGGTCCATCCACGTCTCTACAAATGACCCAAAACAAGTATTGTATATTAATGCATATATGTGGAATCTAGAAAAATGGTACAGATGAACTGGTTTGCAAGGCAGAAATAGAGACACAGATGTAGAGAACAAACGTATGGACACCAAGGGGAGAAAGTGCCGTGTGGGGTGGTGGTGGTGGGATGAATTGGGAGATTGAGATTGACATGTATACACTAATATGTATAAAGTAGATAACTAATAAGAACCTGCTGGATAAATAATAAAAAAATGAAATTAAATTTTAAAAAATGACTATATTACCCCAAAAAACCCAAAACAAGAACAGCAACAAAAAAGAAATGAATGTGCCTTGAAAGATGTGGTGTCAAATGTATTATTTTGTAATAATATTAAATAATATCTAAGGTAGTAAATATTTCCATGTCTGGTTAAATCTGATTAATTTCAAAGCTTTCTTGTTCTCTCCCTTTTTCCCATTTTAATTAGGTAACCTTTATGAAAAGCCATTCTGCAGTAGAAATTCTTAGACTTTTTTGGGTCTGTTGAAAGCACAAGCTTTATTGTATTTGTACATATAATCTCTAAAAATTCTGTCTTTAATTGCCGGGTCTTCAGAGACCTACAGAAACACTTTTATGACTTCCAGGATGACTATGCCTGTATATAAAGTAGTCTTCATCCATTGTTCACAGCACCTTGGTTCACCTACTTGTGCTTCCAAAGTCTGACACACCCATGGAACTAATTTTTGTATTGACTAAATTTACAAACTGTTATCCCAAAGCCTACCAAACAGAAGGTTGCCTTTAGCTGGTTGTGTTCTCTGGAGTAATCTAGTGGAAAATATTACCTTCTATGAATTAGAGGCAGCAGTGAGGGATAAAATCAGTGCAGTGCTAAAGTAAGGTCTTGGGTTTACTGGACCATGTAAAAAACTTCGCCTGTTGAGGGTATGAGTAGGTAAAGTCAAGGCTGTAAACAGTTTCATATGATGTCGCAGTGTTAAGGGCCGACCATTATTAGGCACCATTATGCTTTACGTAGTGATTGCGTTTTTGATGATTTTAATTCCTCCAAATATGCCACTAAATTCTAGTATTTCAGTGTTTGTCTTTATTCCATACTAGATTCCCCCGTTTCCTAAATCATGGTATATATCCCTAGGCCAATATTTTACCCCAAATAGGAAAGTTTTAAAGACCATTTTGGTGCCTGAAAATTATTCCATTATTGATAATATTGATATCTAACAGGATTAGTAATACATTACTTTCTCTTCGTTTGTCTATCTCTAATATTTCTAGCATTTCTCCTTGGTCTTTTAAATGGTGTAAAGAATAGAGTTTTGTTAGATATTACCCAGCCTCCCTAGAGTTGCCGACCACTGAGTTGAATAATAACTCCTGCTCACCTGGCCGCATGCTGTGTAGAGATGCCTTGGTGAGAAGTAGTCTGATGGCAAGTCATCCCTTCAATCTGTAGAGTCTGTGACTTTATTTTGGGCTCACGTTTGAAACCACTTTGTTTTTTTTCTGTTTTTATGTCTTAACATATAAACTAACAACTAGAAGTTACTCAGAGCTTTTTGTAACTTAGTTTGAACTTTGAGAGGTCATAACTGTCCTCCTTGAGGTGCTTTCCCAATATCCTTGAAGTAAATTTTGTGTTTGCCAAGGAGCCTGATTTCAGTGGTCATCCTTCATTTGGCAACAGCATGCCACTTTCCCTTAATGGACTGTCAGTGTAGATGCCCTGCCCTTCACTGGCCAAGGACTGAGCATGTAATTCAAGGTACACTTACTAGATATGTTAAAAAGAATAAGAAAATGGAAATTAAATAATATTAAAATCTTTTCTTTTATGAACGGATCAAGTAAGAATAGTATAAACGTCAGATTTGGTGGGCTTGTCAGTGTTTTTAACCCTGTTATGTGACTGTCAAAGAGCTCATGATTGAAGTAAGAGAGTGTGTCAGGAGTCCTCAAGGCCCACCCCCCCCAGGTTTGGTAATTGGCTGAGAGAACTCACAGGACTCGGTGTATAGTTGCACTTAGGCTGTGACTTTTTACAACAAAAAGGATACCAAGCGTAATCAGCAGAAGGAAAAGATGCTTGGGGTGAAGTCTTGGGGAAACCAGGTGCAAGCTTCCAGAGTCTTTGCTCAGTAGTCACAAAGGGCATGCTTAATTCTTCTAGAAATGAATTGTGACAACATTTCGCAACTGTTGCCAACAGGAAAGCATGTTAGAGACACAGCACCCAGGGTTTTTACTGGGGGCTAGTCACATAGAAGCCCCACACCGGGCTCATATCCAAATTCTCCACTCTGGGAATCAAAGCGGATGTTCAGCATAAACTGTATTATTTGTATATACAGTTTAGGCGCAGTGAGCCACTCTTATCAATTAATTGTGGGAACCCTCCCGAAATTCAAGTTCCCATAACTTCCCAGATGCCATCCAAGGGCCAATCTTGCAAGTAGGCCAAAAATAGCAGTCAGGCCTGCTGTGTTAACTCTTTTCTGTAGAGAAGTTTTAGCTTTCACTTTTCTTAGTTTTTAATTTTTGCATTGATAGTTTAATCTCAGATTCTGATTTATTTGCTAGAACCTTCTTAAGCCACTTTTCTATATTATATTATTTTTATTTATTTATTTATTTTTATTTTTAAATTTTTTGGCTGCGCCACGCGGCATATAGAATCTTAGTTCCCTGACCAGGATCGAACCCGCACCCCCTGCATTGGAAGTGTGGAGTCTTAACCTCTGGACCGCCAGGGAAGTCCCGATATTATACTATTTTAAATGAGTCTGCTTTCATTGTATTATTTCATTCTGTGTGTATGTTATCTGTTTTTTTCATAATCACCATCCTGGCATCTCTCAAGTCTTTAAATGGTAGCCATAATTCCCCAAATTGCTTTTACTTTGGCCGTTCCTACCATAATGCCCCATACTGTATTGGTCAGGAAACCAAGCAGAGAGTCTGTTAGTTGCTGAATATATCTATTACAAGTTCCTAGAGAAGTAACCTCTAGGTCATTGGTTTTCAAACTGTGGGGTGCATCAGAGTTTTCTGGAAGACTTGTTAAAACACAGATTGCTGATTCCCTCCCCCAGAGTTTATAATTCAAGATGCCTGGAGTGGGGCCTGAGAATTTGAATTTCTAACAAGTTCCCAGGTGACGTTGATGCCGTTGTTCCTGGGGACACACTTTAAAAACCTCTTTTCTAGTTTATAACATAATCCACAAATTCATGTAAACAAGCATAATGTAATCTGTAGAATTTACATGTGTGAGCATACCTAACACAATATGCTGAAAGTGAGTGAACAGGTGATGGCACTATTGTCAACTCCTGTGTGTTGTGCACCTGCTACTTTTCTCTCAGGACGTTCATAGGACACACAGGCTCATGTATATCAACATAAGAAATGGTATTAGAAAAGCCTACTTTATTATCTTTTTTTAAAAATTAATTAATTAAATTTGTTTTTGGCTGCGTTGGGTCTTCGTTGCTGCACGCGGGCTTTCTCTAGTTGCCGTGAGCGGGGGCTACTCTTTGTTGTGGTGCGCGGGCTTTTCATTGCGGTGGCTTCTCTTGTTGCGGAGCACGGGCTCTAGGCATGCGGGCTTCAGTAGTTGTGGTGCACGGGCTCAGTAGTTGTGGCTCGCAGGCTCCAGAGCGCAGGCTCAGTAGTTGTGGCGCACAGGCTTAGTTGCTCCGTGGCATGTGGGATCTTCCCAGACCAGGGCTCGAACCCATGTCCCCTGCATTGGCAGGCGGATTCTTAACCACTGCGCCACCAGGGAAGTCCATCTTTTTAAGGGAAATAAAAGATTTCTTATGTTTTGTGTGCTCAGTGAATCTTCCCCACACCACTTGGAATTTATCATGTCACCGGGGTAATCACAGTCCAGTGGATTCTCTCTTTAATATTTTCTTGGGGAAAATGGATTAGCAAGTGAAATGCTAGAATTTAAGGTCTTTATTGGCTTTTCTTTCCAGCTGGGACTGCTTTATGGAAGGGAATGCCATTGAAATATGTTTCATGACTTCAGTGGAGTCAGAGAATCATAAGTTGGCAGAGCTTATAGCTGGTGGCAAGGTGGGCATGGTCATCATAAAAGATGGCAGGGCGGGTTTGATAATGAAATTCTGAGAATGTTCTGATCTACGTGGGATCCCTAGGTTGATAAGCAACCTAGTAACTCGCTTGGTATAGTTTTTTTTAAAATCCAGGTTTAATAATGAAAATCTGATGTAAGCTATCCTGTTATAGTGCCTTGAGATTGAGTCTGTTGAAAGAAGGTAAGAGCCTCAGAGCCCATTGAAAAAAGGCAAGATTGAGTACCCTGGAGGGCCTGTTGTATATCCCTGTATGTAGTGTGACCCCCTCCTACCTGCCTTCACTAATGATACCTTGTGTTCATTTACTTTAAATAGCTGTGCTGTGGGGAAGGGGAAATACTCAGTTCTTAAAATGTGGGAGGAACTATTGGATATTGGCTCTAGTGGAATGATAATATCTGGTGACCCAGAAGACTGCCAGTGTGATCTAGCAGTAAGACTAGGTGCCTGTGGAGAGTCAGGAGATAGAGTTTTGACCTAAGTATATATCTCTACACCTATTTCTCTACACCTAGAGAAAATTGTTTCTCTAGGTGCTAAGTGAATAGATATCCTCAGCAACTAACAGAATCTCCGTTTAGTGTGATAGAGTATGGCAGAAGTAGCTAACCAAGTAAAGCCATTTGATGCCGCCATTAAAAACTTGAAAGATGCTGGGATGATGATCAGGAGAAAAACCCAAAACAAAACAAAACAAAATCTCTAAAATATTCACACATTAAATATAAGGTATTTAAAAAGTCTCACTTATGTTAGTATCACTGTTTATCTTGTGTTGTAGACTAATAACCTGTAATAAAAGAATTCTTTTGATGAGATGTATTGGAAAGTTCTTTCCAGTTTTAGTGATAGTTTTAATACAAATTGAGACTCCATAGGAGGCAAGGACCATATATTATTATGATTTCATTCTTTAAATAAATTTACTGTTTTCCTAGAGCAGTTTCAAGTATCTAACTTTGTATTATAATGAAGTATATACACTATGGTTAACAAGAACTTAGATAAATTATTCAATAAGTATTCAGTTCAGTAAGAAAAGAATAGTTAGTAGATTAATAGACTAGGAGTTAATTTTTTCGTATTGCAATCTTTCAGAATTGTGGATCAAATTAGTTTTGTGGTTTCTGAGATTTTTTTTTTTTTTTACCATCTTTATTGGAGTATAATTGCTTTACAATGGTGTGTTAGTTTCTGCTTTATAACAAAGTGAATCAGTTATACATATACATATGTTCCCATATCTCTTCCCTCTTGTGTCTCCCTCCCTCCCACCCTCCCCATCCCACCCCCCCAGGTGGTCACAAAGCACCGTGCTGATCTCCCTGTGCTATGCTGCTGCTTCCCACTAGCTATCTATTTTACATTTGGTAGTGTATATATGTCCATGCCACTCTCTCACCCTGTCACATCTTACCCCTCCCCCTCCCCATATCCTCAAGTCCATTCTCTAGTAAGTCTGTGTCTTTATTCTCGTCTTGCCACTAGGTTCTTCATGACCTTTTTTTTTTTTTCCCTTAGATTCCATATATATGTGTTAGCATACTGTATTTGTTTTTCTCTTTCTGACTTACTTCACTCTGTATGACAAACTCTAACTCCATCCACCTCACTACAAATACCTCCATTTCGTTTCTTTTTATGGCTGAGTAATATTCTATTGTATATATGTGCCACATCTTCTTTATCCATTCATCCAATGATGGACACTTAGGTTGCTGAGATTTTAATTTTAAAGGCTTTGGCAACTCCCCAGCCCCAATCCAAATCATGCTAGCTGGAATATACAGTATTAAATGTGTCCAATTAAGTGTTCTCAGTGTCGCAGACCTTGAAGAATTACTTAAAAAAAAATTCTTTTTGACAGTATGGCTGAACTTGTAGGGCATTATGCTAAATCAAATAAACCAGACAAAGACAAATACTGCATATTATCACTTATAAATGGAATATAAAAAAACAAGTGAATAAATAAATAGATTAATTTGAACTTGTAGGGGGAAAATTCTTTTATCTTTAAACATTGATTTGGTTTTTTTTGCTCATTTTCTTCAACTAGATAATGACTTTTTGAAGACAGGAAAACTTTTGTTTTTTGTATATTCTGGAGACCTAGCCAGGAACTGCCTACTGGCAGTTCAGTTTTGATTTGGTTTGATTGATTGATTCATTCGTTCATTCATTCACTTAGTATTTTCTTGAGCAGTTATTATTCCTGCCTTTTTTTTTTTTTCTTTTGGGCTGTGCCTCCAGGCTTGTGGGAACTTAGCTCCCCGACCAGGGATAAAACCGGGGCGCCGACAGTGAAAGCACCGAGTCCTAACTGTTGGACTGCCAGGGAATTCCCTATTCCTGCTTTCTTCCTGGTTAATGCTCTGTTTTTTTCTTCTGATTTGGTAAGATACTTCTAAGTTTTGAAAAATATGTGTGGAAAAAGGAGAAAAGTCTGTTGAAAACAGAAACTTTTTTAAGTATAAATATATTTTTAATAAGCTGATAAGAGTGTAGGGCCAGACCTATATAGAAAAGGCTTATAAGTTGATTTTTAAAAATTGAGAACCAGAGGTTGTTTTTTTACTGCTGTCTTTTGATGCTACTAATGCTGTAATAGTGACCTGATGACCTTGAATAGCTTTTTTAAAAATCTGGTTTTTCCATGGGAAGGGTAACCAAAATGTACAGAATAATGGTTTCCTCTGTGGAGGAAGCAGGGTCAGTGGTGTTGGGAGTTTTACAGTTGGCAGTAATCTCAAGAATGCTTTATTATGATGTTTCTTTCACATCTTAAACATTCATTACAAATATTTCTGTATTAAATAATAAAGTTTGAATTGCCATAAGAAATCTCTTTTTACTTTGTAGGTCCATATTTCATTATTCCTTATTGATCTTCTAGGATTTTATATATTGTGACAATTTAGCTTAAAATTTTAAACTGGAATTGGTTTAATATTTGTATGAATAGGATCTAAGTCCTAAATATCCCAGGACATTGTGGATGTTCAGTAAATGTTTGTAGAATTGCAATTACATTTTATGTCTTCTTAGATACGTTTCTGATGGGTTTTAATTAAGGCTCTTTTGGTTACAGGTAATAGCAGCCACCTCAGATTATCGAAAGCAGAAAAGAGAATTTATTTTATGGATACTGAATACCCACAAGCAGAAAGTCCAGTCAGGTTTGAGGAGAGATTTAAGTTTTGGAAAGCTAACAGGAACTAAGGCTAGCGGTTCTCTCAGTCACTCTAAGGACACAGTCTCGCATGTGTCCCTTTTTTCCTCTGCATGTTTGTTTGTTCTTTTTATCGCTCTTCCTCTCTCTCGTTACCGACCGGTTTTCTCTCCTTCTCCCTACGCATGCCAGAAAATGGCTAACACGGGCTGTATCACCTTGCTCTACTAACAATTTGATTAGCATTTCAGCTTTGAATTTTTAGGAGAGAGAACTGCTTTGGCACAGTTTGGATCAGATAGATGGCTGGCGATCTGTATAGTCCACTTCTTGTCAGCAAAGTGTATTGCCGGAACATAGCTCTTTGTTAAGAGAAATAATCTAGTAGTGGGGGCTTGTCACAACTTATTCTTTATGAGACTATGTGGACTTTTTTTCACTGTAAAAATTTGGTCATCTGAGAAGTTATAAAGCGCATTTTAGATATATCAGCATATGACATTTTATGTATAACAAGGTCACAACTTTATTATATGTTTATATTATATAATTTATTTATGATATATATAAATACATATTATATGTTTATTATATTACTGTTATCAACCTCACTTTACAAATGTGAAGCTAGGCTCAGAGAAGTTAAAGACCATGTCCCAAAGGTCACCTAGCTAGTACATCACAGATGTGGAGTTTGAACCCAGATACTCTGATTCCAGAGCTCATGCTTTTGAATTCTCAATATATAAGATGCCTCCCAATATAAGGTGTTTTTGAAATATAAATAATTTTTACCTTAAGAGAAATCTCATTTAGCAGGGCTTAACTAATGCCTGACTTTTTCAGTTCAGTAAATGATTCCTGAATTCCTTCTATATGTAGGTGCAATTCTAAGACCAGGACATCCAAAGATAAATAAGGATGCTATTTCTGCCTTAAGTTGCTCAATCCAGGAGAGACGACAGATATAAATCACTGAAATGCCGTGTGAAACTTTTACCTTTACAGAATGTTTGTATCCATTTGGGACAAGCAAAGCCAGTATATAGCATGGCAATGAGTATTGTAGCATTGGTTACTAAAGGGGTTAATACATGAGGGCTCTGAAGTTAGAGTGAATTCTGTGACTTAGAATATTTATTACCTACATACTCCACAGGTCAATTTCTTTTGGTCACTAGACAAAGAATGGATAGATTTTCAAACGATTGGAGGTTACTGTTTCCTTTTGATGGCTTCTTTCAAGGTCATACTCTTTTTTTTCTTTTTGGCGGCATGGCTTGTGAAAGCATGGAGCCCCAACCACTGGACTGCCAGGGAATTCCCAAGGTCATATTCTTGAGAATATAAAACTGAACAAAAGCTTGGTTGGTGGACCACACAGCCATCAAGTGGGAAAATAGCCGTAGCTCCATTAGTGGTATAAGGGGTCCAGATCTCTGTGTGAGGCCTAGTCCTCTGGCCACAGGAGGAAATATACATAGGTGGAGTCCTGTGAGCTACACAGTGGTTGGTGGTGCAAAGCTGTGTCTTGCTCATGGGCAGTAGAGCAGGAGCAGAGTCTGAGCAGATTGTGGAACAGGACTTTTATGTTTCTTGGGTGTTGGTCTGTCGTTTCCCACCTGCTTGAAAGAAATGGAGAAAATCAGTATGAGATTGAACCGAATATAAAATTGCCAATATTTGACCTTTTTTTGATTCATGAAAAATAGCAATTTCATGTGGTTTAATCTAATGTTTGCCAAGTGTTTACTCAGGACCTGTCAGTCTCCTAAAGATTCTAAATATGCTACCTAATTTAATTTAAAACTTGCAAGCACCTTGCAAGATCAGTCTACGGAGAAGAAGCCAAAAACCAAACTGGTGGGGTGACATACCCAAAGACAGATAGTTATTAAGTACATGAATTGCAGTCTCTCTGGTTCCAAGGTCTCCAAATTTGCCAGGGTCTCTGGTTCCAAATTTGCCAGGGTCTCAATCTGTACCTTGAGCAGTTCAAGTAGACAGCAACCATTCTGAAATCATGTAACAAATAGGAGATGGCTTGTATCCGGAGAGCCAGTGAACCAAGACCCAAACCGCAAGTCCACATGGCCAGATATAAATCATAACAATGCCAGTTTATGGTTTTTCTTTGTGCTTCTGATTTTTGAACTGGCTGCACCACTAATTTCCAGATTATTAAAGTTTAAATATTATAAATAAGCAAGGTAGGTTCTGAGAATGATGTTATGCTAATGCAGATTCATTTGAATAAGGTTTTTTTTAAAAAAATAAATTTATTTATTTATTTAGTTTTGGCTGTGTTGGGTCTTCGTTGCTGCATGTGGGTTTTCTCTAGTTGCGGCGAGCGGGGGCTACTCTTCATTGCGGTGCGCGGGCTTCTCATTGCAGTGGCTTCTCTTGTTGCGGAGCACGGGCTCTAGGCGTGCGGGCTTCAGTAGTTATGGCGCACGGGCTTCAGTAGTTGTGGCGCACAGGCTTAGTTGCTCCGTGGCATGTGGGATCTTCCTGGACCAGGGCTCAAACCCGGGTCCCCTGCATTGGCAGGCGGGTTCTTAACCACTGCGCCACCAGGGAAGTCCCTTGAATAAGGTTTTCTGATCTCACTAGCAAGATTACAAATAAGTTTAACCTCTTTTGAGGACAAAATAAATTGACTACCTTTGTGTTAAAAGTGCCTTTGCTTTTTTGGCACATAGAAAAATGTTTTAAATACAACAGGCACTTAATAAATGTCTTTCCTAATACACTTCTCTCTCACCTCTTTGCTGATGATGAACATTCTAGTTAAAATGTCTTTTGTGAGTTATTTAAGTTTCCAGGAATATGCAGCCACTCCTCTGTTAATATCTGTGAATATGTAGGTATCTCTCTGGTTAATAGATGTGGGTCTAAAATTTACTTATAAATAATTAGTAGTTCCATTCCTCAAAGTGACTTAAATTTTAGGAAGAAAACTAAGAAATATGTGTACCATCCAGAGAAGATTTTTGTGTTTAGGGGAAAGGGTTGATTTTTTTTTTTTTTTAATATGCAAGAACTTTTATAATCCAGTTTAAAAAAAATTAGTAACTCAGACAGGTAAAGAACATAAATGAGCAATTCATAGAAAAAATATGCACATGCCTAATAAATACACACTATTTAAAAATTATTTTCATGTAATTTCAAATTTACAGTACAAAGAATTCATATAATCTATGTATGTATACAGATATATGTACCTGTTCTTATTATCTTCAGACTTTTTTAAGAGCAAGCTGAAGACATGATGCCCTGTCATCCCTAAATACTCCAGAATGTAATCCCCAACAAAAAGGACACTATTCTACCTATTCTGCATTCACCCGTCTAAATCAGGAAATCAGCATTGGTATGATACTACCATCCTATTCTCAGGCCCCTTTTAAATTTCACCAACTCTCCTAATGTCTCTTTTTCCTTTCTGACCTATGCTCAATCCAGGAATACACGTTGCATTTGATTATCACGTCTCTTCAGACTGCTTCAGTTTGAAACTCCCAGTTTTCCCTATATTTCATGTCCTTTGGAGTTTTAAGGAATACAGACCTTACATTCTGTAGATCTAATTTTTCTCATTGTCAAAGTTATTCTTGCCAGGTATACCACAAAAACGATGTGCTTTTGTCCTCAGTGCATCACATCATTCCACCACTGATAATTGAATAGTATTCCAGGAATATGCCAGTATCCTGTTCTTCATCAAACCTTCACTCATCAGTTTAGGATCTATTGAGAACTCTGTGAAATCAGTCACCTTCATGATGGCTGCCGAAAGGTGATTCTCTGTTTCCATCATTCCTGCTATATTTATTAACATTTTACTGTAAGGAAGAGCTTTCTTCCTTCTGCATTTTCCTTTTTCTGCATTTATTTATTTATTCATCATTCATTCATGTGTTTGTCAATATGGACTCAGGGATGCGAGTTTTACTGAATGGGTTATAATTTATTATATAAATTATATAATTTATTATATAAATTACAGTAGAATACACACATCTTGAGTCATTCAGTTTTTGGTTTTTTTTTTAATTCATTTATTTATTTTTGGCTGTGTTGGGTCTTCGTTTCTGTGCGAGGGCTTTCTCCACTTGCGGCGAGTGGGGGCCACTCTTCATCGTGGTGCACGGGCCTCTCACTGTCGCGGCCTCTCCCGTTGCAGAGCACAGGCTCCAGACGCGCAGGCTCAGTAGTTGTGGCTCACGGGCCTAGCCGCTCCGCGGCATGTGGGATTTTCCCGGACTGGAGCACGAACCCGTGTCCCCTGCATTGGCAGGTGGATTCCCAATCACTGCGCCACCAGGGAAGCCCCGAGTCATTCAGTTTTGACATACACATACATCCCTAACAGGATATCAGGACAACCAATATTTTTTTTTTGATGCTCAAACTTTCCCGCCGTTTGGCCAGTAGTAGCCCTTCAGGGTGGCTCCTGTGTCCCTTTGAAATGTCTGCATTATTTTTTGAGCATTTCCTTACTTTCTGGCACAAGATATTTTACATTCTTCTTGTACTTTCCCTGCCCAACTTTGAAATTAGCCATTTCTCCAAGGATTCCTGGTTCCTTTTAATGTAGGATGGGTTTTAGAAATCAGGATATACGCCACTGATATGCTTTTTGTTTTTTTTGTTTTTCAACTTCTGACATTTTCATTTAACACATTGATTCTGTTTCCATGTCAGAGGAATCAAATGCCGCCAGGGAAGTGGTAGAGTGGCTCTTGTTTCCCACTTGGGGAGCCTGAAAATCAAAGAAGTAAGAGTAGTCAGAGTTGAGCTGTCAGTTGTTCTTAGTGGAGAGAGTTAGGAAAATATATGGATGTATATATGCACACACACAGACATACAAATATATATGCACATACACATATACATCTATAACTACGTGTTCATTTTTGTGTGTGTATATATAATACATATGTATATATATAATATCTATGTTGTATATATGTAATACAGCCATGAATTCATATTTCTAATTCCATTCCAATACCTTAGACTTCTTTTTAGCCTTGCCCCTTCCTTTTTTTTTTTTTTTTTTATTTTTTTTGTTAGCTTCTGCTTTATAACAAAGTGAATCAGTTATACACATACAATATGTTCCCATTTCTCTTCCCTCTTGCATCTCCCTCCCTCCCACCCTCCCCATCCCACCCCTCTAGGTGGTCACAAAGCACCGAGCTGATCTTCCTGTGCTATGCGGCTGCTTCCCACTAGCTATCTATTTTACATTTGGTAGTGTATATATGTCCATGACACTCTCTTACCCTGTCACATCTCACCCCACCCCCTCCCCATATCCTCAAGTCCATTCTCTAGTAGGTCTGTGTCTTTATTCCCGTCTTGCCACTAGGTTCTTCATGGCCTTTTTTTTTTTTTTTTCCTTAGATTCCGTATATATGTGTTAGCATACTGTATTTGTTTTTCTCTTTCTGACTTACTTCACTCTGTATGACAGACTCTAACTCCATCCACCTCATTACAAATACCTCCATTTCATTTCTTTTTATGGCTGAGTAATATTCCATTGTATATATGTGCCACATCTTCTTTATCCATTCATCTGTCGATGGACATTTAGGTTGCTTCCATGTCCTGGCTATTGTAAGTAGAGCTGCAATGAACATTGTGGTACATGACACTTTTTTTTTTTTTTTTTTTTTTTTAATTTTATAGCTACTTTTATTTTTATTTATTTATTTATTTTTGGCTGTGCTGGGTCTTCGGTTCGTGCGAGGGCTTTCTCTAGTTGCGGCAAGTGGGGGCCACTCTTCGTCGCGGTGCGGGGACCGCTCTTCATCGCGGTGCGCGGGCCTTTCGCTATCGCGGCCCCTCCCGTTGCGGGGCACAGGCTCCAGACGCGCAGGCTCAGTAGTTGTGGCTCACGGGCCCAGCCGCTCCGTGGCATGTGGGATCTTCCCAGACCAGGGCTCGAACCCGTGTCCCCTGCATTAGCAGGCAGATTCTCAACCACTGCGCCACCAGGGAAGCCCGGTACATGACACTTTTTGACCTATGGTTTTCTCAGGGTATATGCCCAGTAGTGGGATTGCTGGGTCGTATGGTAGTTCTATTTGTAGTTTTTTAAGGAACCTCCATACTGTTCTCCATAGTGGCTGTATCAATTTACATTCCCACCAACAGTGCAAGAGTGTTCCCTTTCCTCCACACCCTCTCCAGCATTTATTGTTTCTAGATTTTTTGATGATGGCCATTCTGACCGGTGTGAGATGATATCTCATTGTAGTTTTGATTTGCATTTCTCTAATGATTAATGATGTTGAGCATTCTTTCATGTGTCTGTAGGCCATCTGTATATCTTCTTTGGAGAAATGTCTATTTAGGTCTTCTGCCCATTTTTGGATTGGGTTGTTCGTTTTTTTGTTATTGAGCTGCATGAGCTGCTTGTAAATCTTGGAGATTAATCCTTTGTCAGTTGCTTCATTTGCAAATATTTTCTCCCATTCTGAGGGTTGTCTTTTGGTCTTGTTTATGGTTTCCTTTGCTGTGCAAAAGCTTTTAAGTTTCATTAGGTCCCATTTGTTTATTTGTGTTCTTATTTCCATTTCTCTGGGAGCTGGGTCAAAAAGAATCTTGCTGTGATGTATGTCATAGAGTGTTCTGCCTATGTTTTCCTCTAAGAGTTTGATAGTGTCTGCCCTTACACTTAGGTCTTTAATCCATTTTGAGTTTATTTTTGTGCATGGTGTCAGGGAGTGTTCTAATTTCATACTTTTACATGTACCTGTCCAATTTTCCCAGCGCCACTTATTGAAGAGGCTGTCTTTTCTCCACTGTATATGCTTGCCTCCTTTATCAAAGATAAGGTGACCATATGTGTGTGGGTTTATCTCTGGGCTTTCTATCCTGTTCCATTGATCTATATTTCTGTTTTTGTGCCAGTACCAAACTGTCTTGATTACTGAAGCTTTGTAATATAGTCTGAAGTCAGGGAGCCTGATTCCCCCAGCTCCATTTTTCGTTCTCAAGATTGCTTTGGCTATTCGGGGTCTTTTGTGTTTCCATACAAATTGTGAAATTTTTTGTTCTAGTTCTGTGAAAAATGCCAGTGGTAGTTTGATAGGGATTGCATTGAATCTGTAGATTGCTTTGGGTAGTAGAGTCATTTTCACAATGTTGATTCTTCCAATCCAGGAACATGGTATATCTCTCCATCTATTTGTATCATCTTTAATTTCTTTCATCAGTGTCTTATAATTTTCTGCATACAGGTCTTTTGTCTCCTTAGGTAGGTTTATTCCTAGATATTTTATTCTTTTTGTTGCAATGGTAAATGGGAGTGTTTTCTTAATTTCACTTTCAGATTTTTCGTCATTAGTGTATAGAAATGCAAGAGATTTCTGTGCATTAATTTTGTATCCTGCTACTTTACCAAATTCATTGATTAGCTCTAGGAGTTTTCTGGTAGCATCTTTAGGATTCTCTATGTATAGTATCATGTCATCTGCAAATAGTGACAGCTTTACTTCTTCTTTTCCGATTTGGATTCCTTTTATTTCTTTGTCTTCTCTGATTGCTGTGGCTAACACTTCCAAAACTATGTTGAATAATAGTGGTGAGAGTGGGCAACCTTGTCTTGTTCCTGATCTTAGTGGAAATGGTTTCAGTTTTTCACCATTGAGGACAATGTTGGCTGTGGGTTTGTCATATATGGCCTCTATTATGTTAAGGAAAGTTCCCTCTATGCCTACTTTCTGCAGGGCTTTTATCATAAATTGCCCCTTCCTTTTAAATTTCTTTGTCAGTGAGAAAAATGGCCCCAACTATCCTCAGTATATTTACTTACTTGATCATTCAGTTTACTTACTTGGCCACTGTAACAAATCTTCCAACCCTGCTGCTCATTTCCTCCGTCCCTGCTTAGCTCCCAGAACGTTCTCAGCCACAGAGCCTGCCTGTGCTTCCACGTGGCTCCCCCAGCCTCCTCCTCACCACCTTGTATACTCAGCATCTGTCCCTTAGCTCCTGTCCCCAGTACTCAACCCTCACTACCCCATGTCCTTAAAACGACATGAAAAGGAGGAGAGGGAATGGTTCCAGAGAAGATTTTAAAGTTAGATTGCACAGTTTTCTTATTTTCCTCAATGTACTCGTTTTTTGGTATGTCCTAAAAAATTATGTGTTTTAGTTTTAAGCGTAGTTTTAAAATGATGTCCCCTTTGGTATATAGATGCGTTTTTCATTCATTCATCTGTTGGAATTATCTGCATGATTGTTTTAATGCCTCCTTGGGATTGTCATAAACAAAAAGATTGTTTTCATAGCTTTGTTGTCACACTGTGAGTTTAAATGCATTTATTTAGTGAGGATTTTAGCATCAAATTTAATATCTTGCGTTCTGATTCTCTTGGCTGCATTGGCACTGCCTTAGTAACCAATTTGAATGCTTACTGTTTTTAAAAACCTACCTCAATAAAATGTCATCTAGCATGTTTTGCTTTTTAAAAAATAGATCTTGAATAACTGAATATTTCTTAGGCAGTGTCAACATTAGCCATTTGAAGCATTCATTCAACTGTTATCTTGCTGAAACTTGTATATTTGGTGTACTGTAGCCCAAGGCACATTAGAGATTACTGTTGATTCATTTGGGTACTTACATATTTCCATGGCATTTTGGCTTCTTGAAGGATTATTATCCACCAATATCTAATTTAAAAATTGCTTACGCTTTTAGTATTTCCATGGAATTCAATGGTTTTTAGGTGCCAGTTAGGACATTTGGTAGATTGACTAGAAAAATAATTGTTTAAGCAATGCTGGGATAAGTATGAGGTAATTGTTGCCTTGACAACTGGAAAACTGTTATGTTTGCTAAACAAAGGGATGGTAATATAGTAGTTTAATTTCTTTTTTGGCATGGAGGTGCTATATAAAAACATTTTATTTTAGCCTCTGAGATGGTCTGTATTTTTGACCAAAATCAGAAAAGCAGAACAAAGAGAAGGTAAGAGTTTTGTTTTGTTTTTTTTCCCCTGGTGATATACATGTACATACACCTAACAGGGTTGGTGTTGGTCAAAGCAATCTTGGTAAACCTGCTGGCATGATTCTTTGTATATCTCTGCACTGGATCACAGTACAGTAGCCTCAGAATAGGTGTGTATAGTCTTGATTTTGTCTTTCTGCCACACTAAAAGACTGTGATAGACTTTATGGAGCGTCCCCACAAACACTTTACCTCTCTTGCTACTAGAATTCAACTTCATTACTTTATTTCTGAATTGAGTAGGGGGATAATATTTTAAACACCCCTCCCCCCATATACACAATTATACTGGCATCTGTTCTGTTTATGTGGGATCTCTTTGGTGTAGGACTCAAATTTTTTTTAAACTCACAATTGTACCCCAGATTATTGAGTAATAATAACAGCCTTTATTTGGTATTGTATGCTGGGGTCTGTTCTAATAAGCACTTTACATGTAGCAAGCATTTCAGTCTTCATCCCTGTGAGATAGTCACTATTCATTATATCTAGAGGCAAGGTCATCTGGCTACTAAGTGGTAGATTTGAACCTAAGCATCTAATTCAAGAGCCTGTGCTCTTAATTACTGTATTATACTGACTCTCATTAATAGAGTCATTCCAAGTGCACTGGAGAATATAGACAAGTATTAATACGAACGTTCAAAATAACCCATAATCCCATACTTTGAGTATTATAATTGAGTTGATAATTGTGGGAGTCACATTATGAGTATATAGGGGAGTTACTGTACAGTTCTGTCTTCTTTTTTATAAGTTTGAAATGTTCCTTAGTATACATTTTAAAAAGCAAAGGCTACATGCCAATTGTAAAAAACAAAAAGGAACCTTTTTTTTTTTTAGAAAAAAAACAGGAAGACATACTTTGGATAAAATGTTTTTTTATACATACCCCTCCTTTCCACTCCCTTTCTCATAGGTTAATCCCTCTTCAACAGTTGTTTTTAATCTTTAATATGTATGTTTTTTCTACACATATAGTATAACGTATATATTTTTATTTCTGCATTTCTAGAAGTAGAAAAAGTATAATACTTTAAAGACATATACATAGTACTAATTATCCTGTATTATGTTCTCATTAGATTTAATGCTAAAAAATATTGTATTCTGAGGAGTATTGACATTAGTTGAAAAAGTGAGAAAAGTGGTTTAACTTTCTTTTTACACTGACTTAACGGTGAGCAATCATTTAAAATGAGGTTTTGCCTTTCCCATTTTAAAAAGGAAAAAAGGAGGAGGTGCCAATTCTGAATTTACATTGGTTTAATGACTTATTTGCCCACACTCAGTGTTTCATAATAGTAATTGTGAATAGTTAAATACTTCTGTACTTTCTAATACTGGCCCCATTTTCCTGTTGTGGAAACTGAAGTTTAGGGAGGTTCAGTAGCCTATGAAGACTCATGTAGTTAGCATAAGGAATAGAGCTGGGATTAGGACCTTGTCTTTTGCTTTCAAAAACTGTGCTATATTAGTCTCACATTACACTAATGATAGAGTGATAATTTATGGTCTGCTAAAATTATATACACAGATATGACCATGTAGGTTGTGAGTTTCATTTGTTTTTTTCTGTAGAAATTCATACTTTGGTTAGCATAGTTTCACTTCTAGACAATTATGTGTCTCAGAGTATCCTATTCTGACCATCTTTGTAATAACCTTAGTCCTTTGACATAGGCATGTTAAACAAATGTATACAGAATTCAGATTATTTTATTCATCTAATGATGAGAAATTAGGGACAGAAAAGTAACTTACCTAAGATGATACCAAAAAAAAAAATACAGGCAGAAATTAAGATCAGAACATAGAGCTTTGCTTTTCCTATGCTCTTTTTGAGAAATTAACCCTGCTCTAACAATGTATTTAGCAGGTTTTTGTTAGACTTTGGCTTCCTTTTGCAAGTATTTTTGTAACAGACATTTTCTTTATATACCTTGCTGATTCCTTTTCATGTGTTCTAGCTTGAAGGAAGGAAAATATTACCCTTCAAAAATAATAATTTGCCCTCATGATATTTGAGCTAATTATTACTCTTTTCTGTCAACATGGATTTTCATGTTAGTAAGGATGTAGGATGGGGCTTAGTTTTGGGGGGAAAGTTCCCTTTCTCAAATTCAAGATGAATAAGTCTGTTCGTTAAGCATGTTTATAGTTTGCTAGGGTTGGAATGTTGCCAGTGTTTGATATTGAATATTAATGAAAAGAAAACATAAATGGGTTTCTGTATACTAGTAGTCTAAATATATTACTATCCTATTCCCCCCGCCCCTTTTTGGTTCAAAATTCTCTATAATAAAAGTACCTAAAAAGCTTATCACTTCTTAAATATTTATTTGTTCCTGAGTAGGCACAAACATGCACTTTTAGATGATCTCTTTTTCTCTTCTACATTTCAGAATTTCTGGTTCTACATTTCAGAATTTTACTGGCTAATAAGGCAGGAAGTGTTAATGGGAGAGGTTGCAAGTTGTGGAGAGTAATGAACCTTATGGTCATGAAGAGTGCCCCTCCATTTGGGCTTGTCTAGCAGTAACACACAATACCAATTGAACCACAAAGTGGATTGGTATCTTTTGGAAATTTTCCTAAAATTTCTGGGTGAAGTGCTGTGAGTCCCTTTCATATGCTTGCTAAAATAAAGCCACTAGCTTGTCTGGAATTTATTCAAAATTTTGACCTGGGAAGATGATATTTTAAGAGGGCTAATCTGTAAAGTAGAAATGCATTTATTAACTTTAGGTGCAAGAGCAGTACAAAGTTATCAAATCGTAGTTAATTAATGATATCAACAGATTTTAAAAGTAATAATGCAGAAATGATTATCTTTCTATGAGGGTACACTTCTGTTATGGCATAAATAAATTGAAATATAGGCATTTTCCTAAGTAGATTTAAGAAATCATATACTTGATATGTTTTGAGGGTTTTTTAAAAAAAATACTGTTCATGAAATACATAGAATGCGAGGCAAATGGCCATTAAGGAGGGTGACCTGATACTTCTAGTTGTTGCACCCTTGTTTTGGTTTGTGATACCTCCCCACCTTTCAAAAAGTTATTAAAATTGTTTGATATATTTATGGTCACTTTTGTTATAGCATTAGAATTCTTTTTTTGAGATAAATCTCTTCTAGGTGTATTAGCCACAACTATTAGGGATGAATTTATTTTAAGATCCAAATGAAATTGATACATTCATTATTTATTGCTGTATAACAGCATTTTCCACCTTACGGTCTGTGGAATTTCTGGAGGATGTTAATAGATGTTAATTTAAGAAAGGTTCTTTGGGGGCTTCCCTGGTGGCGCAGGGGTTAGGAGTCTGCCTGCTGATGCAGGGGACACGGGTTTGATTCCTGGTCCGGGAGGATACCACATGCCACGGAGCAACTAAGCCCGTGCGCCACAACTGCTGAGCCTGTGCTCTAGAGCCTGCGAGCCACAACTGCTGAAGCCCACATGCCACAACTACTGAAGCCCATGCGCCTAGAGCCGTGCTCCGCAACAGGAGAAGCCATCAGAATGAGAGGCCCGAGCACCACAGCGAAGAGTAGCCCCCGCTAGCTGCAACTAGGGAAAGCCTGCATGCAGCAACGAAGACCCAATGCAGCCATAAATAAATAAATAAAATCTATTTAAAAACTTAAAAAAATTAAAACAGTTCTTTGGACAAATAGATTGGGAAATGGTGAGGCAGAGTAGGAATTCATTCAATGAACTGATTTTCCCAAACTCCCAACTCTTTTTCTTTCTGGTGGAGCATCTTGGAATATTAGTATTTCTTGTAAAACACTTTGGGAAAAGTTACTTACATAATCTTTCTTTGGCTACAGAATTGATTAATATAAGTAGAACTCTTTAGAAATAGATCCTGTGCAGAAAAGTACCTGATTATAAAAAGAGCAGCTAGATTAGGACTATTAAAAATTAAATCACAAGTGAGGAAACTTAAAATAATATTTATTGTAGACAGGAAGTGAACAGTGAACTCATGCCAAAGCAGTTGAGACATTTTGGCTGATTTTTTACTTCACATTTTTCAGACTGGATTTCTTCATGTCGTTTTCATCAGTAGTTTGAATGCATATGGGTTTCCCCCACCCCTTTTATGCTGTTCTACCTTAGCATTGTCTAGATAAGGATATAACAAAGCTATTCTGAATTTGGGTGGCTGCCAAGATATAGCCTAAATATTAAAAGAAATTTTCTTAGACTGTGTTTTAAGGATCTGCCTTTTCTTTCAGTGGTCATTTAATAAAAAGTTTTGAATGAATGGGTGGTTGGAGGGGTGGATGGAATGATATACTTGGACCATATGTATTTTATATAGAGAAAAAAGATGGCTTTATCTTTTATAGATGTACGTTTTAGTACATTTAAATAGGCTTTATGATATGTATTTTACTTTTTTTTTTTTTAAAGGAACCATTTTGAGATATGTCAGAGCACACGGTTCTTTTGTTTTTTTTTTTTTAATTTTATTTATTTATGGCTGTGTTGGGTCTTCGTTTGTGTGCGAGGACTTTCTCTAGTTGTGGCAAGCGGGGGCCACTCTTCATTGCAGTGCGCGGGCCTCTCACTATCGCGGCCTCTCTTGTTGCGGAGCACAGGCTCCAGACACGCAGGCTCAGTAATTGTGGCTCACGGGCCCAGTTGCTCCGCGGCATGTGGGATCTTCCCAGACCAGGGCTCGAACCCGTGTCCCCTGCATTGGCAGGCAGATTCTCAACCACTGCGCCACCAGGGAAGCCCTTACTTATTTTTAAGTTAGAGTATTTTATAGATTGTTTTTGTTAACAGTACATTCATCTATTACAACTTTTATAGCTGGAACAGGATTAGATCTGCCATTCTGAGGTCTGATTTTGGGAAAGAACTAGGAAGTTTAAATCTAATTATATTTGTTTGCATTTTTAGGCCCTTGATGAACCTCCCTACTTGACAGTGGGCACTGATGTGAGTGCTAAATACAGAGGAGCCTTTTGTGAAGCCAAGATCAAGACAGCAAAAAGACTTGTCAAAGTCAAGGTACAGTATATGTAGATTTTCTAAATTATATGTTTAGTATTTGATGCTTAAACTTTTACTGGTAAGTATATTTAAGAATGTTTTTCTTCTGCAAGATGAGTTTTTAGTTTCTAGGAGTAATGATTGTAAAAATACCTGAAAACAAAGCATTACTTGTGATTTTATTCCAATTGGAATGAAGTTAGATGATCACAGTTGGTATTTTGAACGCCATTTCGCTACAGACTTGGTATTGTTTGTATTGTTAGCCTTTCAGAACTGGAAAGGACCTTAGAAGTCATGTAGTTTAATTCCTTAATTTTATTGTAAGAAAAATGAGGCTCAGTAAAGGGTTAGTGATTTCTCCAAGGCCATTTTGGCAAATTAGTGGCAGAATGGGAATTACCATAGTACATCAGTTTTAAGACTCGCTCCCCATTTTAACCATGAAATTGAGATGTGATTTATAATTGATGATGGTAGATCTAGTTGTTGGTTCCTTATCCTCTACTTTTCTTGAAAAATCTTCCTAATAATTGTTAATTATTTATTGAGTGGCAAACTGCAGGAGGGAAGGAGGATGGGGATATGAGAATAACCCGATCTCTATTTTCAAGGGGTTTATAATCCACATTAGCAGATACCCCATAAAATACTGGTTTCAACATCACTGGTTAAACCGGCCGTAGAGATTTTGTACCTCAGGGGAGCGTGTCAGAGTCTCTTTGGGAGCTTCTTCCATGCTTGTATGCTTAGGTTCCTTCCTTATGCATGGACATGTTGAAAAAAGCTTCCTGGGTGATTCTAATTTACACTGCCAGTTAAGAACCATTGTGATAAGGCCTTTAAATTAACCATAAGCCTGTAGGATGCTATTCTTAGCCCCCCACCCTGTCTTTAGTTTTCGCATGCTTGGTGCGCATGAGCTCTTACAGTGGCCTTTCCTGTTCCCGACTTCGTATAGTGGTGTTCCCTGAGCACTCATTTTTTGCCATTACTATCCTAGAGATGAAGAGAAAGCTTTTTATCAGTTTTCTCACTCTTTCAGACAGAGCTACTGCTAGCACATGTAACACCTTAACATGAATTAGACAAAAATCTCTCCCTGCTGGTAGAGACCCTCCTTAGCAGAACTTGGCCTACAGATAACACTTTTGTGCTGGTTAGAAATGGTGTTCCTTTGGGCAGGAGCAGTCTTAACTCCAGGACCCATGCTTCACTGGATTTTCGCTGTGATTTATAATCTCAGCTGGGTGTCTCTGTAATGAATGAACCAGCAAAATGACACATAGCAGTCCTGCCATTTCTTGCTGTCATTGAAAGGAAGAAAACAGTCTATACTGCTTCTGCTGATCGCACAGAGTGCCAGCCAGTACCTTGTGCCGTGTGTCTTGTAAGTAGTGGCTATCTAAAATTTGTTGTTAGTTTTTTGGGCTGCTCTAAAAATCTGTTTATAATTTAAAGCTAATGATTTTCTCAACAGATAAGGTAGTGTATTTCTATATCAGTTTAATTAGTTTATGATTCAGAGTTAATACATTTTTCTGGGGAAGAAGAACAACACTTCTTCCCCATCAGTTTTCATTTATTGAGCATTTACTACATGCCAAGCACTATATCAGGTATTGAAACTCTAATATTAAGACTTGGTCTCCATTCTTAAGTGGCTTACAGCCTAGTGAATGACACAGATATCTAAACACATAATTTAAATAAAGTGTAGTAGTGTGTTGTGTGAGACAGAAATACCTGGGATGCTGTGAGTACAGGACATCTCCTTTCATAGCTGGTTTGTGACCCTGTTACCTAAATTGATCACCACACATATCAGATAAGACTACATTAATGGTTCAATCCCTGTAAGAACTCTTGCTTTGTATAAGGAAAACAGCCTTTTCTATACGGAGTACTGGAAGCTATATTGTTTTTTACCAACTAATTAAATATTTAAACTTGATCCCTTTATTTTAACTTACCTCACATCTGGTTTCCCATTCTCTGATTTCTGTGCTGATACAGAGGGAGAGTACAGTAAAGTTCTGGATCTAGTTGGCCTGAGTTTGCATCTCAGCTCCACCATGGTACTAGTTCTGTGATCTTGGACCAGTTACTTACACTTTCTGTTCCTCAGTTTTCTTATCAACAAAATGGGAATAATCATACCTACCTAATATGGTTGTTGTGAAGATTATATGTTTGATGCTTGAGCCTGATACTTGGCTGTCAGTAAGTGTTTTTTGCTACTGCTTATTATTAAGCAAGGCCTTCACAAAATGGTAGAGTACCTAATAGCCTAAGATCGCCACCTCTTTTTTCCTTATTTTTAGGAAAAGAAATTATACAATTAAACTCACAACTAATAGTATTGAATAAAATATGATATGTAAATCGTCAAGTAAATTAGTCTGGGAAGTTGTCTGTTAAATAATAAATTTTTCAGTTAATCTACGTAGGGACTGAAATATTGTATAAACTAGGCAGCCGTTTGTTTAGATTAGTCATAACAAAAATGAATTCATGCATTAATGAGCTTGTGTTGCTTTTTTTTCTTTTTTGGTGGCTGATTAAATTTATAATCTTTAGGTAACATTTAGACATGATTCTTCAACAGTGGAAGTTCAGGATGACCACATAAAGGGCCCACTAAAGGTAATTCATTTATTCATTATTATTTCTAATGCTTCAGTGGGAAACAGTAATTATCTCAGTCTTTTAAAAAATTCATTGGTTACTCTGTTACTGGGTTGATAAATATGTAATTCTCTCTGAATAGACTAATAGAAAAAAAGTAGACTTAGTGTTCAATAAAACCTATATGACAGTAAAACCTGTGTTTAGAAGTGAAATGAACATCAAGGAAAAACTGATTGCTTTTTATTTACTCATCTGTTTTGATCTCACCATGTTTCATTTATTAAAAGGGTACAATTTCCAGAAGTAATAGGTGGTGAACTAGGGATCAAGTGATGTAAGTTCCATGATGATGTGAAAATTGAGAAAACAAAACAAATCCTCAGAGCTTTTAATTCTTTGAAGCAACTACTGGCATATGACGTTGTTAAAGGGTCATCAGGCAGTTATAAGTGATAAATATGTTCATATATACAGATAGTTTCATTTCTTTGCATTAGTTTTTCTTCATTGGCCAGTGAAATTAGTGCTGCTTTACTTTCCACTAGTGAGCAAGCTAAAGGGAATGTGCGGGTAGCCACTGTGTGCTGTTTGGTCCTATAGAATGTCTGAAATGGACATTGGCCTAGCTGGGTGAATTTTAAGAAATGCTAACAGAATTGAAGAGACATTTGTAGATGCAAGAAAAATCCTTTCCTAATGAAGCTGTACTTTTCAGAGAACTAGATAGATGTGTGTATCCGCCAGTTTTTGCTGGTGGTTGATTTAAAAACTTTTAATTGGATCCCCAGGGCATTAGTACCTTGCATATATAGTAGGCACTATGGAGGACTAAAACTTGTAATTTTTTTTGATCTTGCCTTGTGAAAATTATTTTCCACCCTTTCTGTTTTATAGGTGCCATTTTTTTCAAATTTATTTATTTTATTTTCGGCTGCGTTGGGTCTTCGTTGCTGCGTGCAGGCTTTCTCTAATTGCGGCGAGCGGGGGCTACTCCTCATTGCAGTGTGCGGGCTTCTCTTTGCGGTGGCTTCTTTTGTTGCGGAGCACGGGCTCTAGGCATGCGGGCTTCAGTAGTTGTGGCTTATGAGCTCTAGAGTGCGGGCTCAGTAGTTGTGGCACCCGGGCTTAGTTGCTCCGCGGCATGTGGAATTTTCCCGGACCAGGGCTCGAACCTGTGTCCCCTGCATTGGCAGGCAGATTCTTGACCACTGCGCCACCAGGGAAGTCCCTATAGGTGCCATCTTTAATTTTACGTGCACGTGTATATCACTTGTAGGGACAAAAGGACAAAAACATGCACATGTATAATTTGATGTTAACCGCCATTTATTTAGCACTTATTAGTACGTGCTAGTATTGTGCCAAGTCCTCTGCACATATTATCTTATGTAATCTTCATAATAACTCTTTACAGAAGAGGAAACTGTGAAGGGAGGTGGGAGGTAAAGTACTCTGGCCAAAGTCTTACAGCCAGTACTGGCAGCCCAAGTTCTGATGGCCTCACAGCCTGTCACTGAAGCGTTGTGCCCCCTGGATGATCAGAACACACACATCTCCATGCCTTATTTGTGTTTTGCCTCATAAGCATACCAGCGTAGCTCTTCGCTGCCTGGCTACCCGGTTCACCTGGCACAGGCTAGCTGGTACCAACTACAAAAAATGTTCAGTGTTGCAAGGGATAGGAGAGACAATTACTTTGTATCCTCAAGCCATCTTTCTCTCCTATTGCTCCAGCCTTTCTGATTGTGGCATAGTTGGTTTATTTTGCTTGTTTGGTTTTTCTTATTTATTAAAATTTTCTTTGTTTTTGATTAGGGCTTAGGACCATTTTGATTTTGATGTATGTATTAAATTTCGGTCTCAAAATTGTTAAAATATTTCTCTTGCCTATGGAGTTTTTTTTTGTATATAGATTTTGAATTGTTCCCTAATGTACTTTGTGGCTTTCCATCAGCTGATAGAAAGTATTAGCATTTATGTTTCTCCTAGAGGAAATAAACTTCCCATAGTGATGGTCATTTGATCTCAATATATCTTCAGTGAGTTCACATGAAAATAATACTAGACCACTTGAGTATTAAATTTAAAAAAATGTACTATGTATTTATTGACAGTAGTCCCTGGTGGTCCAGTTGTTCAGACTCTGCGCTTCCACTGCAGGGGTCCTGGGTTCGATCCCTGGTCAGGGAACTAGGATCCCGCATGCTGCACGACACGGCCAAGAAAAAAAAAAAAAAAAAGAAAGTTCTGTTAATTCTTCAGCATTTCCTTCCCTCTTTTGGGCATTGTGTGGGGCTGACAGTCTCTTCTGTGAACAAGTTTATTTTTGTTATCACTGCAAAGACCATATACATTTTATTTTTAATTGAGGTGTAATTGACATATAACTTTATTATTAGTTTCAGGTATACAACGTAATAGTTCAATATTTGTATGCATTGCAGAAGGATCACCACATTAAGTCTAGTTAACATCCATCACCATACATGGTTGTAAACAAATTTTTTTTCTTGTGACGAGGATTTTAAGACTTACCCTGTACTTTCAGACATGCAATACAGTGTTCTTGACTATAGTCACCATGCTGTACATTACATCTCCATGACTTACTTATTTTATAACTGGAAGTTTGTAGCTTTTGACCCCCTTCATCCCTTTTGTCCACCTGCACTTCCTTCCCAGCTCTGGCAACCACCAATCTGTTCTCTGTGTCTATGAGCTTGGTTTTTTGTTTGTTTTGTTTTTTAGATCCATGTAGATGTGATATTGTATGGTATTTGTCTTTTTCTTACTGATTTATTTCACTGAGCATAATGCCCTCAAGGTCCACCCATGTTGTTGCAAATGGCAAGATTTCATTCTTCTTTATGGCTGAATTATACGCACGCGCACTTGCATGCACACACACACACACATATCTTTATCCATTCACCCATCGATGGATACTTAGATTGTTTTCATATCTTTGCTATTGTAAATAATGCTGCAGTGAACTTGGGGGTGCATATATCCTTTCAAATCGGTGTTTTCATTTCCTTTGGATAAATACCCAGAAGTGAAATTGCTGGATCATACGGTAGTTCTATTTTTAATTTTTTGAAGACCTTCCATACTGTTTTCCATAGTGGCTGCACCAATTTACATTCCCGCCAGCAGTGCACGAGGGTTTCCTTTTCTCCAGCATCCTGACCAACACTTTTACTTCTTGTCTTTTTGATAATAAGCCATTCTCATTAGGTGTCAGGAGATATCTCATTGTGGGTTTGATTTGCATTTCTCTGATGATTAGTGATATTGAGCATTTTTCCATGTACCTGTTTGCCATCTGTATGATTTCTTTGGAAAAATGTCTATTCAGGTCTTCTGCCCATTTTTTAAATTGGACTTTTTGCTTTTTTGATATTAATTTTGGAGCTGTTAATATATTTTGGATATTAACACCTTGTCAGTCGCATCATTTGCAGATATTTCTTCCATTCGGTAGGTTCTCTTTTCGTTTTGTTGATGGTTTCCTTTGCTGTGCAAAAGCTTTTAAGTTTAGTTAATTAAGTCCCATTTGTTCATTTTTGCTTTTGTTTCCTTTGCCTTAGGAGACAGATCCAAAAAAACATTGCTACGATTTATGTCAAAGAGTGTTCTGCCTGTGTTTTCTTCTAGGAGTTTTACGGTTTCTGGTTTTTAATCCATTTTGAGTTTATTTTTGTATATGGTGTGAGAACCTCTGCCCGTTTCTCAATTGGATTGTTTGATTCTTTTCTAGCTGTTGCATTGTATGAGTTCTTTATATCTTTTGGTTTTTAACCCCTTATCAGATATGTGATTTGTGGATACATTTTCTCCCATTCATTAGGTTGCTTTTTCAAATTTTTGATGATTTCCTTTGCTGTACAGAAGCGTTTTAGTTTGATGTACTTACAAAAACCATAGAAATTTATAAGCTATATAAATTATCAGCATTTTCTTGATGAGATGAAAATATTTCAGATGATTGTCACTATTGGTACATTATAACTCATAAGGAGAACCTCAAAGTTATTTGTTAATTTTTCCCCAGCCTTCTTCAAAGAAGAGTCGTAATATGGGGCAAAGATAGTCAGTTTCACAGACAGGGACCCCCAGACCTGTGAGGGTTCCCAAGACCCTTTCAGGAAGATTGTAAGGGCAAAACTATTTTCATAGTAATACTTAGATATTATTTGCCTTTTTCACTATGTTGACATTTTCACTGATGGTGCGGAAACAGTGGTGAGTAAAATTGCTGGCACCTTAACACAAATCAAATCAGTAGTGATTTTATTCTTCACCATCACGCACTCAAATTAGTTTAAAAAAAGAAAGCCAGTTTTTAGTTTGTTCAGTTATCTTCTTAAAGTTTTCCTAACTTTTTTTTTTTTAATACTTTAGGTCGGAGCTATTGTGGAAGTGAAGAATCTTGATGGTGCATATCAAGAAGCTGTAATCAATAAATTAACAGATGCGAGTTGGTACACTGTAGGTAAGGGAATACATCTTCTTTTTAAAATATATTTTCAATGATAGTACAAATAAAGCAGATTTTTCTTGATTTACTTCCTCCCCTAGTTGCCGTACATGTTATTACTGTTAATGTTTTTTTATCTTTCCAGATCTTTAAAAAATTTATTTCATAAATATGTACATAACATATAGTTTGAAATTAGTGTATATATTATACAATTGGATTTCTAGCTTTTTTCACTTCAGAGTATATCTTACAGAAATTTTTTTTCATCTTAACCATTTTTAAGTGTGCATTTCAGTAGTGTTCAGTATATTCATGTTGTTGTGCAACAGATAAATTTTTTAAACTGCAATATTATGTTTCATAGCATTGGATGTACCATAGTTTATTTTCTCTTACTGATGATGTTGCCAGTTTTCTTGCTGTTGTAATAAATGCTGGATTGAATGTCTTTTGTACATGGACATTATTCTAATATTTCCCTAGTGTGTACATTGAGAACTAGGCATAGATTGAAGGGAAATGTCCTTTTAAAGCTGTAGTAGGTTATGAAAACTGCTTTTCTAAAAGACTGTTGATTTACACTTCCATAAACAGTATATAAGTGTGGTTGTCGTCCTAACCCTTGTCAAATGTGATGTTAGTAATATTTTAAAATTAGTGCCCATCTGGACACAAAATAGTATCTCAGTTTTGTTTTAATATGCTCCTCCCATGATTAGTAATGAGATTGGACATATTTTCATGTTTATTGAAAGGAACATTATTTCATTTGTATTTTCTCTCGTTTGAATTGCCAATTTATAGTGTCTTCCCAGTCTGCTCCTTTTCTTCTTGGGAAAGTTATTGTTTTCTTATTTTCAGGGTATGAGTTTATATATTTAAATGTATAAAGGGAATGTTAACCTTTGCCACTTCAGTTGCCAGTGTTCTTCTATTGCTTTACTCTTATCTCTGCTATCAGTTTTCAAATCATAGTCAATTTTCCTGTGGTCACCTTTTCCTTTGTCATTTTAGTTTGAGTCTTGTTTAAGAAGGCTTTCCTTCCATCAGTGTTGTAAATTTGTTTTCCAATGTATTCTTCAATTTAAAGTTCTATTTTTTGTTTTACAAAGAGCTTTTTATTTCATCCACAGTTTTTTTGAACATTCTGAAATATGATCAAATACTATTTTTTTCCAAATTGATAACAGAGTAATTATCCCAGTATTATTTATTGAATGGTAAAAATTCTTACTGTTTAATGATCTCAGAGATGAGAGTAAACATCTAGTAAAATGTCTTTGGTGATGTCAGAATTTGATGGAGCTTTCAAATAGTACTGATGAGTTTTGTGGTATGAGAAAAAAAACCTAGTGGAGAGGGAAAATTTGATTTTGAAGCGTAAGGATATATTTGCATTTGTGTAGGTTACAAGACTGAGCAGTTCTGTGTAGTTAAGTCTGTTTGATAATTAGGCGTGATAGTCTTATAAATGTGGCACTTTTATCATTGACTATTTTAGTTACTACATTTTAAAAAAGTACGAAGCGTTATTTACCCAGTCTCATGTGATGTAAAAGCTCACATTATATATAAGAACTTAATTTTGTTTTTTTTGGCAAAAACCTCTGTTTATAAAATCAAGGCCTGGTAACTTTATTTAAAATAGAGGTACTCTCTTCCCGTGATTTGTGAGGAATGTAGTATATGCTAAAATTATATCATAAAGTATACATCTATTCTGTGTATATATAAACTTACAACAAATTTGCTGGGACATTTTAGTACTTTAAATAAGTAGTTTTCAAGTGAGAGCAAATTGGCCACCCAGGGAACATTTGACAATATCTGGAGACGTTTTTGGTTGTCACAACAGGGAAGGGGGTGCTGCTGGCATCTCGTGGCTGGAGGCCAGGGATGCTGTTAAATATCTCACAGTGCACAGGTCCCCATGACAGGCCCCGTCTGGTCCAAAATGTTAGTAGTGCTGAGGTTGAGAAACACTGCTTTAAATAATAAAAATAGGGTAAGTTTTAGGGACAGTCTGAATATATAAACTTGTACTGTTATTTTTTGTTTCTTAGGTAGATTTGTCAGTATTTACCAATAGGAAAATTTGCTTTTTCTTTACCATATTGAGAAGGATTAATCAGCATTTAAAAGGTTTCTTTCTGAAATGCTAACTTCTTATTTTCATTTGATATTTTCTGTTCCAGGGAAGGTGTTTTCATTACAGGTATATTATTTTTTTTCCCCTAGAAATTGGAAAACATACTCTACACTTGAAGTTGTTTGTTACAAAACTTAAAATGTGTACTGAATTTCAGATCTAATCTTTTAAAACAATAGCTCTGTTTGCACTGAGAAAGTTAAATGATAATTTATGTCATTTTGTTAATCTTTGAAAAACCCTTCAGTAGTTGCCATTTCTACCTCTTCTCACAGTTTTTGATGATGGAGATGAGAAGACACTGAGACGGTCTTCACTGTGCCTGAAAGGAGAAAGGCATTTTGCCGAAAGTGAAGTAAGTAATCACTTAACGAATGAACACGTCCTAGTATTTAGTATCGGGGGCAGTAAAGTTTTGCTTTCTCAACTCAAGCAGCTTACTTGTTAATCAGGAAAATTCGTTAATACATAGCAACATGAGAGTGTAGTCTGTGAAACCTGTTTAAGGCCTTGTGTTTGAGTACCAGGTTCTCTGTGGGTTTTTTTGTCTAAAAAAAAAATGTATTTTAACATTTGTCCATGAAGAAAGAAACAACAGGATTGTTTATTACCCTTAGGCAACTTTTTTATAGAGTCCTTTAATTGTAAATAATTGTAGAAAAGAGATGTCTCATTTGTAGTCTACTTGAACCCCATCATCATTAAAGGCTGTGTAGATACCGCAAGCCATCCCTAGCTGCTACTGCTGCCAGCCACTGACATTTACTATAGCCTCTCCTTGAAGACGGCTTGCCTGACTGCCCTTTCTAAAATAGTCCCTTCCATTCCTCATAACTCTTTAAGGTTGGTTAGTTTTCTTTATAGCCCAGATCATTCCCACCACCAAAATATGTATATGTGCTTAATTATTTATGGTCTGCCTTCCTCACTAGAATGTGTCTCAGTGGCAGAGATTTTGTATGTCTTCTTCACCACTTTGTTCCCAGTTCCTAGAACAGTGCCTGGCACAGAGTAGGAACTGAATAAACATTAGCTGGATGAATAAATGAAGTGTTCATATTTGCCAGGGACTTTGCTTAGTGCTTTACGTACATCCTTGCATTTACAACATTATGAGGGAGATACAATGCTTATCTCCAACTCAGAGTTGATGAAAGTGATGCTCAGAACTGGTTCTCAAACCAGCACTTTCTAGCACCAAAATCATGCTCTAAAATTGAAAGATGTTATTAAGTTACTAAGAGTGGAGTGTTCACAAAGTTTTGTAAATCAGTAACTTGCAATTCAGAATTTTAAAAATGGACATATTTGTTGCAAATAGTGTTATGTCCTCTAGTCCAGCCTGTGAATATTAATTAATGCACAGTGTGGCCAAACCAAGATTTCTTTTTTCTAGTAACTATTTAGAACAGTGTTTTTGTGGGGAATTTTGATATTTCTTTTAAATTATTAGACTTTATGTTTTTTTGTTATTTTCCCTTCCCGTAAATGATTGAATTCCCATTTCAACTCAGAATTTGGGACAGATTCTCTGTATTATGATTCTGGCCTATCTTTTCAGTCTCATACTCTGCTATTTCCCTGTACTTCTGACTTATAAGACTACTTGGTGTTTCCAGATTATGGCTCATACTTTCTTTTCTTGGTTTCTGCTGAGCCCTGCTCTTTTCAAGGCCATGAGAAATGCTTCCTCCTTCATGACTGTCTTTCATGAGCTCTCTAACCAAATTTGATCTCTATATCCTTTGATACTTTTCCACTTCTCTTATTTTTATTTTATGGTCTTTTTGGTTACTTTTATCATTTTTTCTATAAAATTGTAAGCTGTTTTGGTGGAATAGCCACGTTTTTGTCATCTTGATGGGCTTTCCTTTTCCCAGTAGTGTTTTCTACACAAAAGCCTTCAGTAAATATTTAATGAATTAATTGTGAAAGTTTAAATATAGGAAATAGATATAGCTTTGGACAAGTACAGTGAATTTGGCTTCTTACACTGATGAAGTAACAGAATTCTTTCTGAGTTTATGTAATTCTTAGAAATAATTTCATTTCCCTTAGTTAGAACATGTGATAATTATAGTAGGTTAATGAATATGGGGACTTGAAGACGATTTTTTTTCACCTAAGTGAAGGTATATGTCTTATGTATTTAATCCAGAGAAATATCGAAGATACTAATTTTGTATTTGCCAGGAGAATTGTAAGTTGGAATTGTTCATAAGACAGTTGTAGTATAAAGGCTGAAGCAATAAGAGCAAGTAGCTCAATGTATCCTTTTTAACTTCAGGAAGGATTGGTTTTACTGTGTGTGGCTATATGTGTTGAACTTCATGTTTTGCTAGAGGGTATTGGAATACTGGTGTATTATTCCTTACCCATCGCCATATGCCACATGCTATGCTAGGTACTGGGGGTACATGGGTAAGCTAAGTAGATGTGGAATTTTTTCTTGGGTAACTTATTTTTGCTTCTGAAGGAGACAAAGCATTAATTAATCAAAAATATAAAAATTTAAGGGTACTAGGAGCTGTGGAGACATGGCCAGGAGTATATTTAATCTACCATCTATGTACATTCTTTCCCTTATTTGATATTTCTGCTATTTTCAAAAAACAGTTTCAATTTTTTGGAAGTTTGCTCAGAGAATTGTTATTATTACTAATAACTTTGGCCTTTGAGTGAAAAGCCACATCACACTTGGCAGTATTTGGGGTCACTAATCCCATTAATAAGCTGCATACCTAAACAAAGACTTAAATTCAAGATTTTCACAATAAGAGATCATAATAAGCGGGTCAGTCAGTTTGAATTCCCACACCAAAATCACTGGTCCTAGCAATAACCAGCTTAGTGAGGATGTTGCCTATTTCCTGACATCTGTTGGAGTGTTTGGGTATTTCTATAGAGCATTCATAATTTGAATATTATCCAAAAGTAGTTTTATCAGCTGGTATTCTCTCTGTGCATTTACTACATTCAGTTGAAAACTCTGAAGAAAATTTAGATGAACTCCCAGCTCCGTATTTCCTGCAGCCCATTTTAGGTAACAGGGCTATCGGCGTGTTTCCACCAGGCATGTGGAATTTTCTTTGAGCCTTTGATATAGCCAGGAGTCTCTGGCTTTGCTTTGTTGGTTTGAGACAAGACAAAGTCTACCCTCCCCTTACTCTTTTCTGTCATGTGTAATAAAGGTGTTCCTGCTTTCCAGGATTGGGGCCAGGGACAGAGATATTGCTTCCTATTGTTCTAATTCTTTTTTACATACTAGGGAGAGATTGTGGTTTATTTGAGAATTCCTATTTGTGATTCCTAGGTAACTCTTCAGAAATCCTGGATATTTTCTTTCCTAAATCAAGTGAAATGACTAGCAGATACTGAAAATAGAAATCACAGTACTTAATAGAAATCTCTGCTTTCAAGAGAGCAGCCTTAATTTTAGGGGAGGGGCATTTAATTCTTTTGTTAGCTTGACAGAAAGTGAAGCCAAATTAATTTATTTTTCCTGTTTACCAAATACAGTACTTTGAAATTTTCACCCTTGGGAAGCATAATTAGGAGTTAAGGACAGGTCATTTCTGAAGAGGTTTTGTCTGGCATATTATTGTATTTGGGCCAGCTTTTGCCTCCACATATTTTTTAAATGCCCGACTTACAAACTAAATTTGAAAGGTTAGGTTTTCAGCCCTATAAAAGTTACGATTTTTGTCTGTCGTTACTGCCTTTTTCCTATACTGTATTCTTTGTTGTTGGATATCTATATGTACTTTAAATATATTTACATATATTCTAACAAATTATGCAAAATAGATTAATATGCTTCCCCCTTTCATGTTTTAGTTCATCGTTGTTTCAACAAAATTATCTGTTTTAAAAATAAAAGTTAAAATTTTTCTTTTAAATATTAACATTAGTTTGTATTTAGATATTTGATCTTTAAGTTGATGGACACCCTTTTATATAACATTCTTGTTTATAACTTTGAGAAGTCTTTATCCTAAGTAGTTCCTCACCCTCACTTCCACTCTGACAGTTTTCCTGGGCTCTTTAGTTCCCCTTGTGTTCATAAAAGTATCTGCAATAGCAAAGGTTCTGATGGAGGGATAAAAGGAATAGTAACTGTGGAAAATCATTGATGCAGAAAAAGTAAGAATATTACCAACATTGATATTCAGAGAATTAGTTGGGATAGCATCTTCAGATTGATACCTTAACTTTTTAGATATATAAACCTTTTCAGGAAATAGTGGCACGAAAAATCCAAGAAGTCTCTGATATGGAGAAATGAAGGGATTTCAGAATCCCTTTTTCTTCATTCTGCTTTTAACCAACAACCAATTCCTTCCCTGGAAATCATTATTTTTGAATGGGGTGAGGGACAAAAGGGTTGACATGAATTACCAGTTGATAGCAAGAAAGAAGTGTTCATTTGTTGATTATTATCTTCATACCAAGCACAGTATTGGATGTTGCAGATTAAAAAGGAAGGGAAAATAAAATATTAACTGTAGAAAAACTGATTTTTACATTTTCTTCAAAGAAGGTTTCTTACAGGAAATTCCCAGGCCGTCTAGTGGTTAGGTGCTTTCACTGCTGGGGCCCGGGTTTGATCCCTGGTTGGGGAGCTAAGATCCCGCAAGCCGCAAGGGGTGGGGGTGGCAGGGTCAGGGGTCGGGGGAGAAAGGTTTATTGCAGAAAATGTTTGCGAAGTCATAATATAGGGTATCTGAAGCCCTTTTTTCAAGCAGTTGATGCTTATCCTGGTAATTTTGTTTCTGTTACTTATTAAGAATTCTATCTTGTGGATTGGGATTCCCTATATGCAAAGAAAAATTTGAGCTGCAGTTGGCCCAACCTAGGGGTTAGGTACTGGCACATAGGTTTCCTATCTCCCAAATCTGTTGTTTCCACTGAGTTTTATTTGTTTTGTTTTATATTTTAATCATTCTTAGAAGTTTGTCAATCCTCCAATAGATAATGAAATTATCTGGAGAGAACAACTAAATTTTTCACTTTTTTTTTTTCCAGCCATGGGCTCATTCATCTTTATTCTAATATCTTTGAAATGAGAGTTTTCTATCTTTAGAAAAGTTGTATTTTTGTCTCCCTCAGGAGAAGTTTTAAATCTCAAAATCTAAGCATATTCTTAAACTGATTTGGTTTAAAAAGAAAAAAAAGAACTTGCAACGTAATAACTTTTGATGGGTTTATGTTCCTACCCACAGACATTAGACCAGCTCCCACTCACCAACCCTGAACATTTTGGCACTCCAGTCATAGGAAAGAAAACAAATAGAGGAAGAAGATCTAATCATATGTAAGTCCATTTTCATAACTGTTAGTTGAACCTGAATTCATTTCTCCTTCCAGTATTGTTTTAGTAGTTATTAATTTTAAATTGTAACTTGCAAAATGCTAACTGAATGGAAGAGTACTTTCAGACTCTTTGGCATGGGTGCTTGAGGTTCTCCATGCTCAGTCAACTTTAACAGCTATATTATTTATCTGCCTGCCATTTCTCCTTACATGTATCTTGATGTCATTGTCAAAATGGAATTAGTCAATATTTCCTGAATGATACATCCTCTGTTTTCCTGATATCATGTTTTTTATTCATGCTGTTTTTTTCTGTCTTAAATGCCACCCTTCCATGCCACCGGCTCACTCATTCTTCAGTTCTTAACCAGAAATGCTCCCACATTTATGTGAACCATTCTATGCCTCCCCACTCTTTCCTTTAAAACAGACATGTTTTTTTCTCCTCTGAGCCCTCTAAATCCTTTGCATTTATCTAATGTCATAGACAATATTTTACCTGTTATTATCATTGTCGTGTTTGTTTTCCCTTCCTAGTAATTTAAATCTTCCTGATAGCTGAACTATCTTATTTTTATGTCTTCTTACAGTTGTGACACATGTTCTACATGTTTAACAAATTACTGTCAATGAAATGTGCTTAGGCTCCAAAAGGCTTTAAATTAAAAAGGATTACAGGATCAAAGGGTCATGAAATTTCAGGTCATCAGAGAGAAAGAAACAATCTTCAAACAGTTCCAGGAAGAAAAAATAATTTATTGCAAAGGAGTGAGAAGCAGAATGGCATCAGACTTCTCAATAGTAACACTAGATGCTAGTGGTCAGTAGAATGCAGAATGGAGGAATGGAAGTTTCTATTAAAGGGAGGACTTGTTATCTAGTATGATGGAACATTGTGGGGGAAATTAAAGATATGATGATAACAAATAGAGAAAAAAACAGTAAAGGCACTTAGTTACTGCCCTCAAAATTATATAAGAAAAGAACACTATATTAGTAGGATGGAGGATAGAGAGGTTGCTTAAATGTAAAAGTTAAGTCCTTAAAACAACAGGAAGTCAATACAATAACGTCTAAAATGTATAAATATAGAAATAGCGGTATAGGAATATTACTTAGAGATAAAGTATTAACTGTCAGAGCTGAAAGAGTTAAAAGCAGTTGCCTCCACAGAGCAGAAGAAAATGGGAGAGGATGGGGCAAGAGAATGTAGTTTTTAATTTATTCTGTTGGAGGATAAATTGTTTAAAAACGATTTTGAATATTTTACTCGGATAAAATTTTTAAAAATTTAATGTGCCTGAGCCAAATATTGTCAGAGTAGCTATTAAAAATATTGAATTGAATTATTGAAACTTGTAATGTAAGTGAATGCTTTCATTCAAAGTAATAGAGTCAGGTATTAAATCTAATAGGGGCTAAGATTTGGAGATAAAAATTGGGTAAGCTCTATCTCTCATATAGCTTAGTTTCAGCCTTACAGCGAACTCATGAAGGTAGGTATTATTTTTATCCCTATTAAAAATTGGGAAAAAAAAAAAAAATTGGGGAAATTGGCCTCAGAAACAGCAACTAATCCAAGGAACACAGGAAGGAAGCGACCAGGACTTGAACTCACCCATGTTCCATAGGCCTTTTCCCATTCAATTGATTGACTCTGTTTTGTTTAGAGTACTACAGTTACTTTCCAAATGAGTTTTAACAGGAAATAAATAATGACTCATTTGAGGGAGGAAATTAAAAGACTAATCCTTGCATTGAAAAAATATTTAATATTACTTATTTTCCTACTAGTGATTTGGGCCATGCATTTCTTTTTCTCACATAACTCTGAATATTTTAGAAAATGTTTTTCTCAATTAATAGGTGAAAAATGTCTCTCACTTGCAGTGTAACTTGCTGGTGACTTGATTATTTTTAGGATACTGAGGTTGTAACTATTATTTACTCTTCTTCGTATAACTTTGAAAATATGAGTCTTCTAGTCAGAAAGGAAAATAAATGAAAAATGTGTAATGGCATTCTTAGTATGAAAGAGTCCTCTTGTGATTACTAGATGTTATTGTGATCTAATATTGTTTTCAGTTTTTTCAGAGGGCTATTATATTGCCATAAAATACTCACTGAAGCACTTATAGGTTAAATCTTTTGACATCTCTTTGAAAATTAATAACTTCAATTGTGAATTAAAATTTTATCTACTGTTGATCATTAGGGTCTTCCCGTAGCTTTGTAGTCAACTCTTTTTTTTAATAAATTTATTTATAAATAAATTTATTTATTTACTGTTTTTGGCTGCATTGGGTCTTTGTCTCTGCGCGTGGGCTTTCTCTGGTTGCGGCGAGCGGGGGCTACTCTTCGTTGCGGTGCGCGGGCTTCTCATTGTGGTGGCTTCTCGTTGTGGAGCACGGGCTCTAGGTGTGCGGGCTTCAGTAGTTGTGGCAGGCGGGCTCAGTAGTTGTGGCTCACGGGCTCTAGAGCGCAGGCTCAGTAGTTGTGGCGCACGGCCGTAGTTGCTCCGCGGCATGTGGGATCTTCCTGGACCAGGGCTTGAACCCGTGTCCCCTGCCTTGGCAGGCAGATTCTTAACCACTGAGCCACCAGGGAAGCCCCTAGTCAACTTAATTAACTATGATTGATGATGTCAGAACAGTGAGGTGTGGGTGTATTTAATGTAAAATTATTTCATTGGCAAAGATTTTCCACTTCTCTAGCTCTTGAGAGTGGAAGTGTGGCTGAGTTAAGAGTGTGAACAGTAGGGACTTCCCTGGTGGTCCAGTGGTTAAGACTCTGTGCTTCCGCTGCAGGGGGCATGGGTTCGATCCCTGGTCGGGGAACTAAGGTCCAGAATGCCGCACGACCCCCTGCCCCCCGAAATAAAAGAGTGTGAACAGTGGAGCAAGATGGCATGGGTTTGACGCCTGCCTCTGCCACTTCTTTGCTGTGTAACCTTGGGCAGGATGCTTAAGTCTTTTCATGCCTCAATTTTCTCATCTGTAAAATTGAGATAATAGTATTCCCTGTCTCTCAGAGTTGTTGCAAAGGTGAAATGAATTCTGTCCTTTAAAGGGTTTAAGTAGTAATCACTATGCAAGTACTGGATATCATCATCGTGTATTGAATGAAAAAACTTTAATGAAATACTAGTATGTAACATGATTTCGTTTACATGTCATAATGTGTTTATATATGAGTATGTAAAAATTCTGCTTACTAGTGCTTATGTCCAACAGGAAGGACTGTTTTTGGCTATACTTTATGAATTTAAAAACAGTATTCCTGTATTGTGTATTATATACATATTATAGGGAAAACAGTTTTTGAATCAAGAATTCTTTTAATTTTGAAAAAAATTGCATCTAATATTTAGACATATTTTACCTTTCTACAAATGTCATCCAGAAGTGTAAAAAAATTTTTTAAATAAGATAATTTATGGAATATCACATAGAATGGTCTACAAAAAGGACCAAACGGGAATTCCCTGGTGGTCCAGTGGTTAGGACTCCGTGCTTTCAATGCCAAGGGCCCAGGTTCAGTTCCTCGTCGGGAAACTAAGATCCCACAAGCCGTGCAGTGCGGCTCCCCAAAAAAAAGACCAAAAATTATAGTCTATTAAAATGTCTGCTATGTTCCTTAGCTGAGGTCTCCCTTTCTTGTATATGAGAAGAAAGCATGCAGTTGTCACTGAGCAAGTTTATCTTTGCTTTCTAAAGACTCTAGCATTCTGAGTTAGTGATTTTCCTGTTGAGAATCTGTGTGTAATGAAAGATTTGCTGTTGGGATCGTGTTGTACATGTGCAAAGTATGAAGGCAGGCAAAAGGTTGAGAATTACTAGTGTTGGAAATGAAGCGCAGCCCATGTGCAATCTTACTTTGCTTGCTGTTCCTTCCGCCTCACTACTGTGGTCTTTCTCACTGCCAAGAGACGTCATGATGTTCATGCTTAGTGCTTTAAGCCTTGGTGTGTAAGTGCCACAGGCAAGTACCACAGTTTAAAGTGCCCATCTCCTTAAATTACGCTTCCTCAAAGTTCTTTCTCCCCTTTCTTCAGAGTGATTTTCTGCAACAAAGTCTGGAACCTGGATCTTAAGGTCATTTATCTGACCTTCATTTCCTCTTCCATTACTCAACTCAAAAAGGTCTTCATTATGGTTCTCTGATTGCCATTTAAAATTTGTACAAAGATAAATAAGGTTATCTCTTCCCAGGATTCCCCGGACTCCACTGTTGCAATGCTTTATCACTACCTTTGTTTTCTTTTAAGAACTGTTAATCCACATACCAGTTAATCTGCCTCCAGCTATTCCAAAATTATTTTTGATACCTTCCTTTAATTGTTTTATTTATACTCTGCTTTTAATCCTAATATATTCAGATATTTTATTTTTTAAAGATTATCATCCTCTAGCTTAATACTTTAAAGCAAGTTATTGATCCTTTTGATTATGTATAACTTGAGTGAATTTTGCCCTTATAATTTACATTGTATGCAGAGGTTTTCTTTGATTCTACCTAAAGAATAGAATTCTGAAATTATAGAAGTATTTGTGCCCCTCTCCCTCAAAAGTTTTTTCCAATAACCTGGCAAAAGTATATATGCAACTGCTATTGTAGGAAAGCAGTCTACTTGCTGTTATCCTTCAGAAAAAGGATAAAGCATAATAAGGCTTATAATGATATTTGTTAGAGATTATTTGTGGGTACAGGTTCTACCCAGTGACAGTGCTAAGATTTACCCAAAAGACTAGTGATTTGTACCTGCAGACCTTTAAAAAAAATTTTTTTTTGAGATATAATTCACATGTAAAATTCACCCTTTTAAAGTATTCACTGGTCAGTGTTTTTTAGTATATTCACAACATTTTTACAACCAGCACCACTATCTAAGTCCAGAAGTTCTTTTTATTATTCACTGCTTTATTCTGATATGAGAATTTGATTCTAGTTTCCTTCTTGATAAAAATTGGGAAAAAATTAAAACCCTTTTAGTAAGTCTGTACGTGTTCTTATGTTCTATATGTTTTAATCTCTAAGAAGCTACACATTTTCAGTCTTCCTGATACTGACTAATACAGATTTTTTATTTTAATATATTTATTTTATTTATTTATTGTTTTTGGCTACATTGGGTCTTCGTTGCTGTGCATGGGCTTTTCTCTGATTGTGGAGAGCGGGCGCTACTCTTCGTTGCGGTGCGCGGGCTTCTCATTGCGGTGGCTTCTCTTGTTGCGGAGCACGGGCTCTAGGCACGTGGGCTTCAGTAGTTGTGGCACGTGGGCTCAGTAGTTGTGGCTCGCGGGCTCTAGAGCGCAGGCTCAGTAGTTGTGGTGCACGGGCTTAGTTGCTCCGCGGCATGTGGGATCTTCCCAGACCAGGGCTCGAACCCGTGTCCCCTGCATTGGCAGGCGGGTTCTTAACCACTGTGCCACCAGGGAAGCCCCTACTAATACAGATTTTTAATTTACGGTACAAAATTTGAAACTGAGTTAGTTGTTTGAAAGAATAAGGATCATTAAAGTTCGAATTGCATTTCAGAGATTGAGCCTCTGCAGTTTCTGGCTCAATTTTATATTTGTACCTCATCATTTGATATTCTTTGGCAAGTGTCTTGTCTAAAGTTCTTCTTACTTGATTTACAATTAATTTACAGTTAATAGTGATGTGTGATCAGCTTTAAGTGTCTAGCTGTTAGTTTGTTTGGTAAACATTATCATGTAATTAGCTTTGTTTCCAGTGGCATCATCAGACGTTATTTCAGAGACAGTATGTTATTTTGTTGTGGCTCTATAAACACATACCTGGTACCAGAGAAGCAACAGTGTCAGAGGGGAATAAACACCAAGCAGACTCTCTGCTTGTTCTATCTTTGCTCCCTTAACATATTTCTGATGCTCATTTATTTTAGTATATCAGTTTATTGAGTACTAGTCTTATGTAAACAATTTCCTGGCTAAACTCCGCTAAAAGGTAAAGTTAAAAGGAGCCTTAGGTATAATGGTATGGTTAATACTGGTTGTATACATTATACTGATTGTATACATTTTGCGATTTCAGGAGAAATAGAAATCAGAAGTACCACAGTAAAAAGAAATAAACCTATTCAGTTCATTTACTTAGTCAACAAATATTTATTGAGCATCTGCACTGTGCCGAGCACTGTTCAGGTACTTGGGATATATCAGTGAACAAAACAGGCATTTATAAAATCTCCGGGGCACTTCCCTGGCGGTCTAGGAGTTAAGACTCTGCGCTTCCACTGCAGGGGGCATGGGTTTGATATCTGGTTGGGGAACTAAGATCCCACATGCCCTGCAGTGTGGCCAAAACAACCCCTCTGCCTTTAGAGCTTACATTCTCTCGTATGCGGGGAGATGGACAATACAGAAGAAAACAGAAGAATTAAGTAAATTATGTAGTATGATAGATTTGTAAGTGCTGTGGAAATAATAAGAGTAAGGTTGCGCGCGGGGATTGGGATGGGCAGGTTATAAATTTGAATAAGGTGATCAGAGTAACGTAATTGAGGTGACATTTGAACAGACACTTAGAGGAGGTGAAAAAGTTTCCACATGTCTGGGGATAAAGCATTCTAGGCTGTTTTCTCTGCCAAGGGGAGGAGTAGTTGGTGGAGAAAGTGAGGTCAGGGGATCTTCTGTTTTTTTAAGTGGGAGAAGTAACAGCATTTTCTTAGAAATAACACTATACTGGTAGGACTCAATCTAGTAGAGGCAGAAAAATTGATACAGGAGAGAGAAGCGAGCATTGCTGGAGTAAAGGCTTGAGTAGGTGAGAGGGAGGAGGAAATCTAGTCCACGAGCGGGGAATGGTTTTGGAGTGGAGTCTGGACATGCTGTGAGGTGGACGGATGTTTTATGTAGCCGGTCAGTTTACATTTCTATATATGTAACTTTCTCGTGTCTGGAGTCTTCACGTTTGTTAAGTCTTATGAAAGAAATTAGAATTTTCTTTACTGTTACAGATGACTTTGTTAGCCAAGTAAAGCCCAGTTTTCTCTTTCTATGTTTTACAGATTTGATTAATGTTATTTGTGACATTGTGACTTTCTGTCTTGCTAATGATAATGGCATAAAGGGTGTCCATAAAACCCCAGCTGAATGAGTCTTCTGTGACTCCTTTGAAAAAAGCAGTAATTATGGTTTTAAGTTTGGTTGTGTTGTCCTTGAGAAGTTCTTCTAATCAAGTAGAAATCAGACTTGTGAAGTCTGTCATTATTATCCCAAGCTTTGTGCCAATTTGTAAGGTTTTATGCTCTGCTAATATGAAGGTATGTTGGTTTTTCCTGCTACCTATTACCTACTTTCTAAGTAAGGGTTAAACTGCTTTAAGTGCCATTTGAAGTACAGTAGTTCTACTCAGTAGCAAATTTTGAAGATTTGCTTTTTTTTTTTTTTTTAATTTATTTATTTTATTCATTGTTTTTGGCTGCGTTGGGTCTTCGTTGCTGTGTGTGGGCTTTCTCTAGTTGCGGTGAGCGGGGGCTACTCTTCGTTGCAGTGCACGGGCTTCTCATTGTGGTGGCTTCTCTTGTTGCAGAGCACGGGCTCTAGGCACACGGGCTTCAGTAGTTGTGGCGCACGGGCTTAGTTGCTCCGCGGCATGTGGGATCTTCCCGGACCAGGGCTCGAACCCGTGTCCCCTGCGTTGGAAGGTGGATATTTAACCACTGCACCACCAGGGAAGCCCTGCTTTGTTTTTTTATCAGGGGACAATTTTTGGGTTAATTGAGTGATCACTGAAATTAGATAGTGATATTCCCCCATCACTCTAAAATGTTTAATAGTATTATAATAGGTTTTGCTTCCTTTATATTTACATTGGAATATATAAATATATATTGGAATACATTGGAATATATAAATATAAAAGGATGACATTTATATTGTTATCCTGTTTTATTTTATAAAAATATCATTTTTATTTTATTATATTTCGCATTCTCTTGCAGTCTATTTATTCAGCATTCTTAGTATCATTACTTATTCTGGGCTTTTTTTTTTTGGTTCATAAAGCTCATTTAATTTTTATTGGAGTATAGTTGCTTTACAGTGTTGTGTTTCTACTGTACAGCAAAGTGAATCAGCTATACGTATACATATGTCCCCTCTTTTTTGGATTTCCTTCCCATTTAGGTCACTACAGTTAGGTCACTGGGCATTTTGAGCACAGTTATTAGAATCTGTTTTCTTTACCACTAATTGTGGGCTTTCTGGGAACCAGATTCAGAATTTGTTTTTGTTTTTGTTTTCCTTTTTACTATACTTTCCTCTAACATCAAATGGATGGTTTTGGATAGTTCCTTTTTCTTTTTTCTAACTTACTAGTCCAGTATACAATGTAACTGAGAGGAATTTTTAGCATAATACAAAAGAACCATATTGTGCATCTTATGAATATGTAGTTTGTGTATATTTGTTATTAAAGACAGCAGTGGTGATCTCTTACCAGAGTGTTTCCTCTCCCCAGCCTGACCCCCATTAATAAAGATCTGCCTTCCCCTTTTTAAAATTAGCTTTGGAGGAATTCCCTGGCGGTCCAGTGGTTAGGACTCCAGTGCTCTCACTGTGGTGGCCCGGGTTCAATTCCCTGGTTGGGGAACTGAAGATCCCATAAGCTGTGTGGTGTGGCCAAAATAAATAAATAAATAAAATTAGCTTTGTACTGGGAGTGTAAAACTACCACCTCCAGAATTCCTTTAATCTGAGAGGAGGATCTAGTATATTTTAGTGCAGTACTGGGATGCTTCATATGGAGCCTTTAGCTTTTTGATAATTTGGGGACCAGTGTTATTCTGTTCTGATTTTTCCCTTAATCTTTTAAAATAGCACTAAATAAATCCAGAAGATTTTTAGGAAAATGGATTGCTTTCGTCTAATGATAACCTTTTTAAAATTATTCTTTAGAAATTTAGAAAATTATTTAAAAATTTAAATTAGCCATTCTGTAGGTTGTAGGAAACGGGGTAAGATTTCTAGAATACCTGTATTCATCAGCTTGGTGTGCTTATTCTTTGTGAAGATAAATAGAAATATTTCATTTTTTTTCTTTCCCTAGACCAGAGGAAGAGTCTTCTTCATCCTCCAGTGATGAAGATGAGGATGATAGGAAACAGATTGATGAGCTGCTAGGAAAAGTTGTATGTGTAGATTACGTTAGTTTGGATAAAAAGAAAGCACTATGGTTTCCTGCATTGGTGAGTAACTTCAGTATGAAAGAGTTTAATTTTCAACTATATAAGTTCATGAAGAAAACAGTTGATTTTCTTACTAGTGTTTTTTCATAGGTACAAAATGGGGAAATGGTTTTAGCATCATGCAGGTCACACAAAATTACTTTGAAAGTTATTTCTGAGTACAAAGAACTCCTGCAGTCATCCGAGAAAGGATGAAAATCATGATAATTTTAGAGGCTAGGTATGTTATACTGCTCAATTTTGGGTGAAAAATTCTTCATGCAAACTTTTAAAACTTCTAAATCTACCATGCAAAAGGCTGCAAAAGAAGAACAGAATCTTGTTTTCTACTGTTGTCTACAAATGATATCAATTTTTCATCCTTTTTGGTAAACACTTTGTATTCTTTATCCCGAGTGTTAAGTGTTTTGCACAAAATAAGTGCCCAATAATTGCCAACTCTTACAGTTATAATTAAAACTGATGAGGGCAATTATTTTAATAAATTTAAATACTTTATGATACGTTTGTACTTCTGCATATATCCATCTATCCATTTATTGGATGCCTGTTATGTGTAAGGATTGTGCTAAGGTCTTTATGCTGATTATGAGGTATGTATTATTTATCCTCATTTAGAGATAAGGAAACTGAGTGTTAGAAGGGTTAAGTAACTTGTCAAGCTTTGGGTTAATGGCAAGCTAAAAACTTAAGTGTCAGTGTATGTGATCATTTCTTTTTTCCTAAAGCACTAAGATTCTTTGAAAGAATTTCTTTTGAAAACATGTTTTAAAAGAGCTTTGTGTGTCTTTTTCTAAAACAAAAGGAACATTAAAATTTGCACTTTAGTATTTTCAGTATTAATTTAAGATTCTCTCATCATAATTTCTAAATAGTTTCCTTGATGATGAGAAAAATATTTAAAGATATACAATACTGAAAGGTTAGTAATCTGCTTAGTCAACGATTTTATCATTATTTTAAAAATCTTAGCATTAGTGATACATGTTATCCTCCCCACAAATTTGAGATCTTTTGGAAAGTGATAAATAATTTTTGTCAACTAGAGTGTGAAATTGTGTTTTGAATCAAACAATCTTGACATAATCACATAAACAGTATTTGCATTTCTATTTTTAAAATTAGTGTTTATAAATTAAGTAAATTTTAACAAGTGCTTGGTAACATCATGTTAGAGAACAATTGCATACTTCTAGGAACTATTAATAGCCACCATGTTTTGAGCACTTACCCTGGCCAGGCACTGTGCTAGCTTGTTCATGTAAGCACATGGTCTCATTTAATCCTAATTGAGGCTGAGACATAAGTGGTATTTACCCCCATTTTAAGGGGAGGAAATCTTAGCTTCCCTGACTCACGCAGTCCTGTTTTTTAGTTTCCTTCACTGTTTCTCCTCTAACCAAGCTTTAAATGTTGTTGTTCAAGGTTCAGAATATATCACATTGTATTCTCTTTAGGGTGATCTCATCCCCTTTTATAGCATTGGTTGCAGAGATAATAAACTGAAATGTCTTAGGGACCAAAGAAAATCACATGCATGGGTGAATGGGATAAAATGTGGATTGTAGTTCCTGTAACAGAATGGAGAGTGAACCCACTTACACGCCATCGTCAGCACTGGCCAAAGCTGTCACGTGTATGGTTTTCAAAATCCTAAGCTCGTGAGAAAGAAAAAAATGTGTGATTTTGGCTCACGGTTTTAGAGCCCTGATATTTAGACTGTTTACTCCCAAGTGTACAGCTTAGAGTTCAGACCCCTACTCTGAGCTCTGGAGCTGGGTATCTATCTATCATTATCTCCACTTGGCTGCCCTTTAGTCACCTCAAAATTTAATAAGACTAAAGCTAAATTTATTCTCTCCTCCCTTATTCCCAAACATGACCCTTCTCCGTTGTTTCCTCTCCCTGTGAATGACACCATTTGCACGAGGCAGAAGTGTAAGCATCCTTTTCTCTGTCATCTCTGCACTTCCCTAATTATCTCTAATATTTCTTGTTCCTCTAATTTGCCATCAGCACCAGTTTACATCCAGGTCACCATCTCTCACCTGGAAGATTTGCAGTAGCTTCATCTCTTCCAACTCTTGTCCTTCTCTGGTCCATTTTCTTTATGACAGTCAAAGTAATCTTTTAAAAGGCAATTCTATTATGACATTATCTTGCTTTGGATCCTTCCCTTGAAGAGTTTAGATTTTATCCTCAGAATTAACATGGCCTACAAGATTGACAAATCTGAACTCTGCTTACCTCACTTATTTAGCCCAGGCAGAAAGTTAGCTACATTGACCTGTTGCTTCCTAGAATGGGCTCCACTGCTTGCTGTGTTAGGCCCTTCGCATAACCTGTTTCCTCTGCTTGCAGCGCAGCTCTGTGGTACACACGTGTACACACATACATCCTTCGTCAAGCCAGTTCCTACTCAGCTTTCAAAGCTGAGCTTAAACGTTGTGTCCTCAAGAAACTGGTCCCTGACCACCTAGATAAGGACTTATCACAGTAGCAGTTAAATAAATGTGCACTTACTTGTTTAGTGCTTGTCTTTCCAGCTAGACTACAAGCTCATTGTGGGGAGGAACGGTGACTGATTAGGCCTCTGTGGTCCAGTACGGTACTTTGATGAAATAGTTAATATTTGTAGAGTGGCTGGATGAATGAATGAACAGGTATTAAGTACTTACTTCTGGACTTTTTTGAAATGATAGGAAAGTTTTCGTAGATGCTAATGCATGTAAAAGACTTTCATGAGTGAATTATTTCATAATGCCATCAACATTTAAGCAACGCTTAATGCAGTGCAGTTACAATTATGGAAATTGTTAACCTTTTAAAGACTGAACTAGAACTTACCTGTTTCTCACTCCTCTCAAACCTGTGGTGAGAATACATGCCTTTATGTACTATTGTGTCATTTTTCAGAGCTAATGAGACAGTCCTTAAAACAAATCTGTCATACTTAGCCCATTTTGCATTAAAAACTATAACTATACTATTGTTCTTGGTATATATAGTGGGCTATCTCGGGATTAAAATAATAAAAATTTATAGGTGTCTTAACGTTAGTATTACCTTTGGGAAGGCATACTTTATCCTTACTTTAAATAATAGTTGAGATGACTTCAAATAAAATAAATCTTTTATTTTGTTCATAATAAATCTTATACAGACTCCAGGAAGGTACCCAGTTTAAAATGCTTACTTTTTAGAGTGGGTAGTATTATGGAGAAATTTTAGCATGTGTTAACGTGTATATTTAAATGTAAATAATCAGTAGAACGTCATCTCTATCTTTTTTAAGATAGAGACTGTTCTGATTAAGGTTCTGATATCTGATCCCATTTTGGTCCCTGCTGTTCTCTTAGCCCTGCTGCAGATCCTTTGTTAGGACTAGCTCTCCCTCTTTTTCCACCCCTGAACTACTCTCATTCCAGCTTTCTATTTCTGCCTAGACTTGGTCCACAGCTTCAGTCTAGTCATAGCCACAGTTCTGCTCTCAACACCGTGCCTGTGTCAGAAAACAATGTGGATAATCCAGAGAGCTGGAAGGATAAACTTAAAATTACTTGTGTGTGTTCCCACATGTGTGTGTAGCTGTTTACCCTCAAACTAAAATTAGTTTTTAAATTTTAAGCTGAAACTATTTTGAAAAGGATTTAAATAATTGATACTTATATAACTATCTATAAATGTGCTTTTAGTTATAATAGTTTCACACTTTTTTTAAAAGGTGGTTTGTCCTGATTGTAGTGATGAAATTGCTGTGAAAAAAGACAATATTCTTGTTCGATCTTTCAAAGATGGCAAATTGTAAGTATAATTCACTTGGTATGAAAAATATGCTGTTTTTCCAGATTGGGATGGTAAATTATAAATTAGTTATTTCCAATGACCTTATGCTTTTCCTTCTCATCATACAGAATGTTTCAGAGTATGATCATTTTTTGTATTATCATTAAGTATAGTAGTCTTATGATATGTCTTTTCTTGTTCATTTGGTCTTTTCTAAACTAGACTCTAAGTGCTGTCTAATTTGTCAGTATTTGCCTGTGTAATAGCTGATGATTTATTGAGGAAAATTCGATATATCTACCACATCTAAGACTTGATTGATATTGATATATTTATTGTTTTTGAATGTCTAATTAGGATCTTCTCTCATTTTTAATTATGTCTACACGGGTTAGTGTTACCCTGTTGTGTAACATGTGACTTCTGCAGTAGGGCTGAGGATTAAAGTGAGTTACTATAAATGTATGTTAAGTATTAAGAAAGTGACCTTTCATGTAGAACTTTTCTGGAACTGAAAAACTATGTTTTTTTCTTTCTTGAAGAATTGTGTGACTAGAAAATCCATGTATTTTATATTTTGCCTTATTGGGTGACTATACTTTAAAAGAATCATCATGCTTTAAGATTGGTGTTCGGGTTTTCAAGTTCTGAAATGTGATTTTTAAAAACAATCTATATGAAACTCACTTTCACAAAATGGAGATAATCAGAGAAATTTGAACATTGAAATTGAATACTGGTTTGATGATATTAAGAAATTACTGTGAATTTTTAAATGTGTGATAGTGATATGGTTATATTTTTAAAAGAATTTTCTTTTAAAGCTCCGTAATGAAATATTATAAATTAAATTATATAATGTATGTCTGGGATTTGCTTCAAAATAATCCAGTTGGGGTGGGAGGTGGTAGGTAGGGGTATAAATGAAACAGTGACTCTGAGCTAATGATTATTGTAGTTGGGTAATGGATATGTGGGACTTCATTGTACTGTTCTGTCTACTTTTGTATATATTTGAAATTTTTAAATAAAAAGTTCAAAAAAGCAGGCTGAAAAATGTATTTGGAATAGTTTTTAGGCTTTTGTGGGTTGGTTGAGACAAACCAAGTGCAGAAAAGATGAATGATGATTTATTAGTGTAAAACAGGAAATATATATGATGTATATGATAGAATGAACCTCTCCCACTTGCTTGCATCCAACCCCTCCTTATGGTTGCTAAGTTCCATGAAAAACCTTAAATTATATATTAGAAGTTTGCTTGTGAACCTAGAATTCAGTTTAAGAAAAAATTGTTATATTTTACATTATAAAATAGTACGTGTTCTTCCAGTCTTAAATTTAGTAATTTCTTGTGCTTATCCTAAGATGATGGCCAATTCTTGCTATTTAACTTATTTTTTATTGGATTGATGCATTCTGCTATCCAAACATTTTAATTTATTATTTTCAGTGTTTCAGTATTTTTAGTATTGCATTTAGCTAAGTCCTCTGATATTTGAGAATACCTTGTTGTTTATAAAACATCTCTTAAGGTGGGGTCCTTCTGTAGATGATTACATATTTTAACATCCTGCCTAGCATTTTATTTGGGACTTGCAACCCTGTATGCAATCATTTTCATTGTAAATGTCAGTATTCCCATGTTTTCAGTATCTTTCTGTGGTAGGTAATTGGACTCTTAATTAATCTCTGTTGTATTTTTGTGGGTTTTTTCCTTTAAAATTAAAAAAATAATATAGTACTTCAGTACCAAGAAAGGATGTCCATGAAATTACTAGCGACACTGCACCAAAGCCTGATGCTGTATTAAAACAAGGTAAGGATAATCTTGGAACAAATTATAGTTAATTTAAAAACTGATGGGGAATTCCCTGGTGGTCCAGTGGTTAGGACTCTGGAGCTTTCACTGCTGGGGCCCGGGTTCGATCCCTGGTTGGGGAACTAAGATCCTGCAAGTTGCGTGGCATGGCCAAAAAAAAAAAAGTAAAAAGTATTTCTGAAGATTAAATATTCTTTTGGTCTTAAATTTTTTTTTAAGTCTTTAAAGTTACATTTGGTTCTATGTGACTTATAGTTTTGTAAACCCACGTGCCTTTTGTTATCATAGGTATTCTTTTTCTTCTTTTTAGCTTATAATTGGGACAATAATCTAAAAATGGGAAAGAAAAATATCATCAGCTGTTACTGTAGTCTGGCTTTTGCCTAGTAAATAAAATATTAGTTCCTGAGGATGGTAGAAACAGGAATCACAGTAATTTTGATTTGGCATTTCTTATAACCGTAGTTCTATTTTATTAAGGAATACGTGATAATTGCATCTCTTACTTGATTTTTGGCATTATAAATAGCTGTTTATTTTTTCTTTGACCGTGTTCACTGAATCAAATAATATGCTATGTAGACTGGTTAAAAATCATCAAGAATTTATGGTTTAGAATTTATTTCCATGTATTATAAAGTGAGAATAACTGTCTAGCTAATTTTGGTTTAAGCTAATTGTTAATATAATTTTAATTCAGGCTTAACGAAAAATGTAGAGGACATATTTATAGTATATTTTCAGGTATTGTGTGTTATTACAATGACTCTGTGCCTGGTATATAATACTGTTTAATAATCTCTTTTTTTTTGATAAAACGATTAAAGATTTACCTATCTTAAAGTGTTTTTTACTAGACACTCTTAATTTTCATTTAAAAGAAGAAAACTGCCCCTTTTCTCTTGTCTTTGTTTGAACCTAAGTCACCTTCAAATGGTAGCAGTTTTGCCATCTATAAAATGGGTGCCTAATGCCTAAGATTGTTAAGATTAAATGAGTTGCTGCATGGGAAAACAGTTAGCACAGTGCCTAGCTCATAGCAAACACTTCATAAATGCCAGTGGTGGCAGCACAGTAGTTTTTTATTTCTCTATCCTGTTAGTAGTTTTAGACAAATCAGTTGTCTTAATTTCTCCAGTTGATATAGTTTATGGTCTCTTTCCAGCCTTTGATCAGGCACTTGAATTTCACAAAAGTAGAACTATTCCTGCTAACTGGAAGACTGAATTGAAAGAAGATAGTTCTAGCAGTGAAGCAGAGGAAGAAGAGGAGGAGGAAGATGATGAAAAAGCAAAGGAGGACAACAGCAGTGAAGAGGAGGTGAGTAAACATGGTTCACGCCTTTTCAAGTGAAGGACGCATGCTTCCTTTGTGCATTGGGATTTGGCTAAAGTCATCAATCGCTTAAATATTTTTAGCATTAGAAATATTTCATAATACAGTTGTGCTTGTGATATTCATCGTAATCAGGTAGTTTGCTTGCTTACCTTAAAACAGAAATATGGTCTTGTGAAATTAAAAATATTAAGTATAGTTATCTCAGTAACCTCAAAAATATTTCTTAATCTTCAGTCCATAATGTATGTGTCGAATCAATATGTTATACACCTGAAATTAATATAATATTGTATGTCGTCTATACTTCAATTAAAAAAATAAAAAGGGAAAAAAGTGTTTCCTAATCTTACTGTGCTTTTTGTTTATCAGGTGGTTAAGGAAATCCCTACCTAATATAGGAAAACTCTACTTTCATATGCTTTTTACCATCATGTAGACAGCTGTCACCTCATAGTATGTTTACATCTGCATATTTTATTAAAATACCTAGTAAAGTGTAAAATATGTCTTCCATCTAGTATTAAAGGAATAAATAGCAAAAAAAGTAAAGATTAATATCTTTTTTTTTTTTTTTTTAATTTATTTATTTATGGCTGTGTTGGGTCTTCATTTCTGTGTGAGGGCTTTCTCTAGTTGTGGCATGTGGGGGCCACTCTTCATTGCGGTGCGTGGGCCTTTCACTGTCATGGCCTCTCTTGTTGCGGAGCACAGGCTCCAGATGCACAGGCTCAGTAGTTGTGGCTCACGGGCCCAGCTGCTCCGCGGCATGTGGGATCTTCCCAGACCAGGGCTCGAACCCGTGTCTCCTGCATTAGCAGGCAGATTCTCAACCACTGCGCCACCGGGGAAGCCCAAGATTAATATCTTTGATTCAGAGAATCTTAAATGACTTTATCTAATACAAGTGGGTAGATAGTTCTAATTAGATCATAAATAAGACATCTGTCAATTTATATGGATCAAGGAGCTAAATTTAGATTTTATTGTAGCTGTTACTTTAGATCTAGCAATGACAAGTACTGGGAAAAGATGCTCATAATATTACCAGTGACATTACACCACTGTGCTCTTTAATGGTTTGTTGGACAACTTTATCAGTTATTGGGGGAATGGTGCAGATAGTGAAGCTGCAGTACGTGGCCATGAAGTGAATTGTATTTAATGTTTCTAGGAAACAAAGATAAGTTAATGTCAATATGTAATATTTTAGGTAAGTTATGGAATTCTGCCATTTAACTGTAGTAAGCAACTAGTAATGAAATAAGATTGTTTTAGAGTTTATGTTTTATAATATAGTGATCTATGACAGTGTGTAGTGTAAGAGTTTCCCAGGCTTCAGTCTTCTTCCCCACTGCCTTTTATTTAAAGTGCTCGGAGCCATCAGTTCCTTGCTTAAAACCTCTGCAGTTGCTTCTTATCACTCTGAAAATCAAGCTTCACTTTTAGAACCTCCCTTTGTAGTCCCACCCCTGCCTTTTTTTATATTACTTCCCTTGGTATACACTCCTACTTTTTTTGGGGGGGGTGGGGGGGTTGCTGCGTGGTGCATCTTGCGGGATCTTAGTTCCCTGACCAGGGATTGAACCCAGGCCACAGAAGTGAATGTGCTGAGTCCTAACCACTGGACTGCCAGGGAACTAACTCCCTACGCTTCTACTTATGAACATTATGTTGCAGCAACATCAAATTACATAGCTCGTTTCTACTCACCTCTGCACAAACCAATACCTCTGCCTACAGTGCCCTCCCCCCATCAGCCTGACACAGTCCTGTTCGGTTTTTTAAATCCTACTGACATGTCCCCTCTGTAAAGGGAAACTTTCTGAGAACTATCACCTTCCTCACCTTAGGAAAAGTTAATCACTTGATTTGCTAATCTAAACTACTCCTATTCCTTGTAGAAATTTTTGCCTACATATATACGTGTACATACATTTATTTTCTATTTGTTTTCTCTCCTACTAATCTGTAAGCTCCTCAACGGTAGGGACTCTGTCTTACTTGTACTCTGTCGTAGTGTGTAATGTGTAACAGATGATCAATAAGTATTAGTTATCAAAACTTCTGTCACTTAGATTTATGTTTTACAAATGTTTTTGTATAAGCAGATCTGGTTTCCAGTTTAAACATTTTTTTTTAAGTTAAATACAAACTTCACTTAAATTTTGTTGCAACAGGAATACATTTGACAGTTTATGTAAGTCAAATATTGTACCTTGGGGGCATTTAAGATAATATCTAGAAAACAGATTTCCTTAGACTTACATCTGACTACCTTACCACAATCCAGTGTATGTGGACCATGTTTAAGTTGAGAAATACAGATTTATCCTGAGCAAACTAATAATTGTCGTTGATTCTTCTCTTCTAATTAGCAAGCATAATAGTTTATCAACATGAGTTTTTGTTGTTTTAACTTCCTTCCTTTTTTCTGCTAGCTTATAAAATAAAGAGGCAAATCTCACTCAAACAGTGGCTTTAGGCTCATGATTTTTAAAACGAAAATGATTTATTTAGACTACCAGTTGAAAAGTATGCTCCTGACTTTTACTATTAGGACTACATTTGTTTCAGCCAGAGTAACTGTAAAGCCTAGGTGTATGTTTTGAATCACTTCCTCTGCAGTTACTCCTGATCATGTTCTGTAATGGCAGGTGCCATCACTTTTTTCTCTTTTATTTGACTCAGCACCTTGCGTAGTGCCTACACTTACCGGTGCTCATTAAATGTTTGTTGAATGGCTTGATAGTCACTGAATTGATGAGTTCTTCCATCTCACCTACTACCCTGCTCCTTGCAGGTTGCTTCAGGACCAGCTCCCTACTGCCACAGCCCCTGGCCACAGCAGCAAGAAGCTAGTCCCTCCCTTGTAATTGATAAATCGGGGAACTATTTTATTACTTGAAGATTTCCCTAAGTCTGAATCTTCAGGTATTGTAGATCAAGTTTGTTCCCCACTTTACTGATTTTATAAGCTCGAAGCACTATACAGTGGGGCCGTATATAATGAAGGATAATTGTAGTTGCAGTTAATGGGACCCACACTTGTTTAGTTCCTTGAGGAGCAATAATAGAGTTAGTTTTGATGGTGAACCCTGACCCAATTTAATATAAGTGAGAGTAGGTCTTCTTGAGCCTATGACCCTGATGAAAGACTAGATCTCTGATCTGGTAAAAAGTTCGTGAATCATTTTGCTGGTCTCATTTCTTACATGAGCATTTACATTTGGAATTGTCACTATTGAGATACCTTTTAGGACATATTTCTCTGTAAAGCATAAAATGTTCAGGCTTTCTGGTTTTGAATAGCTTAGTGTTAAGAAATAATTTTAATTTGGTAAAAAGCCTTTGAAATATTCTAGTATTAGTCTTTGCTGTTGGTAGGAAATCTACTTGTGTTAGTAAAATGCTTAACTGAGGAAAATAATATTCTATTCTTCTGTGACTAAAATTAGGAAGAAATAGAACCATTTCCAGAGGAAAGGGAGAACTTTCTTCAACAGTTGTACAAATTTATGGAAGATAGAGGTGAGTGTTTTTTCTTTTATTCATCATGAATGTAGGTATCAGATAATTAATATCTTAAAATAAGAATTCTGTTAATTAAGCTGCATGTCACTGGTAATCATGGCTATCTTTTTGATTTCCAATCACCAGCATCCTAGTATAGTGTCTGTCACATAGGAAGTGGAATATGGAATTTGACAGTATTTTGATGGATATTATGGCCATGGACCCATAAATTACTGTATTCTGTCCTGTCTGTCCCCCCACTCATTTATGGAAACCCCCCCCCCAAAGAACTCTTACTCTAGGAAACAGTAGCAGAATCAGAGTACCATTTTACTTGAGCCTACATACATGCCTGTAGAAAAGCCTCTTCTCTAAAATCACTGTTTGCTATTCCCAGCATGTGTGTGTGTTTGTGTATGTGAGTGAGCGAGAGAGAGAGAGAGAGAGAGAGAGAGAGAGAGAGAGAGAGCACACATTCTAAGATGGGCCTTATAAGTCTTCTTATAACCTAGCCACATAGAACTAAGAACAGAATTAAACCATCCATAGAGAAAGGTGACCAAGTCTCAAGGTGAGCCTGGGCTTAACTTATCGAATCTGCTTTTGTGGTTTAAGAAATAAGAGCATTGGGGGAAAGAGGAATGGGTACCTAGCAATAACTTTTAATTTGCAGTGATGATGTAGTCCACCGGAAACTATGGCCCTGTTACTCTCTTTCTTATCTGCTGTTCAGAGTATAGTTTCTCCTTTCCTGGGAAGATGCTAGAAAAGGAGTGGTGAGAGGCAGAAAGCTTTCTAGCTTAAGGAGAAGGACAAAATGAATGAATAATACTTGAAAGTGCTACTGTGCTCTGTGAATTAATGTTTTTTTAATCCAGTTTTGTATTGTTGATGAGTAGAAACTGGCTTGGTCTTCTTTTTGCTCTCATAAATCATAGTGGCTACTACAATGTGGGTATCTTTTTATTCTTCAATATAAAATGTCCTTGATTCCTATATTATTTATTTGTATGAATGGAGGCTTGGCCTAAGAAGGCAGGCTATTTCTTAAGCTTTTTTGTGTAAGATAAATTAAAAAGTGAAGAAAATGAATAAAATCTAATACTAGAAAAGAGTGAAAAATGTGATTATGCCAGTCGTATGTTTTTTGGAAAGGGCAGTAAGTTTTGTATCTCTATCCTGTTGTTTTCTCTACCACATCCTAACAGTTTGATAGTTTTAGTGTCCTTCTACATTTTCATTTTTCACATGTTAGAATAAACAACACTATAGCTTTATTCTAGAATTATTCTTTAGAATAGTAGAAAATTAGTAAAATACAAAGGAAGTATCATAAAGATAACTCTCATTGTGACGCAGTTGCCCATCAATTATCTCAAAACTTTTTTCAGTTCTACCAAACCTTGTTACCCTGATTTTAAAAAATTTTTGTTGGTATTCTATTTTGCTTCATTTAGTATTTATTCTTTTGCTCATCAGGGGAATGAAAGTTGAATGAAATCATATAAATAAGGTTTCAAAAATCTGATATAGGAAAAAGAAATTTTTAATGAAATGGGTTTAAGTACTAGATATCATGTTTTTGATTAACAAGGGATTTTTTTTCCTCATATATACACACTTTGCACTATGTATATTTGGTGGTAATGTTTGAATCTTTTCAAAGTTTAAGTTAAAAATATAGCATGGTTCTAATATATTTCGTGTTTCCTTTAATAGGCACACCCATTAACAAGCGACCTGTACTTGGATATCGAAATTTGAATCTCTTTAAGTTATTCAGACTTGTACACAAACTTGGAGGATTTGATAATGTAAGTATTACGATCAAAAGTGAAACATGTTTTTCATACATGTTTTCTCATCTAAAAATTATCTAAAATTGTCTATTAATAAAAACCTAAGAATAAAAGGAAAAGAAAATGGAGAGTACAAGTTAGAAACAGCTAGCTTCCTCAGTCCAAATTTAAATTTAATTAAAGATTTTAAAAAATGAGCTTTCTGATTTACTGTTAAATTTGTCAAACTTTCATAAACTACCTGAGTTATAACACAACCATATTAGTGGAAATTCTTTCTTTCTCTGTCTCTTTTCCATTAGACTATAAGGGATCTGTCTTAATATTCTTTATATCCTTAATCTCTACCACTGTGCCTTATATATGTAGAAAACATTATTTGCATATATATGCAGAAGATCTTTGTTGAACTGAAGAAATTATCTTAAGGTTGCCATGATGTATGGTGCCCATCCAGTTAAGACTATTCTGGAGGAAAAAAAAGTATTCTGCATTACTAAGATTCATCAAATTGCTTTGATTTATTAGCTTATATATTTTATGGGAAATCATACATCATTAAAAATTTTTTATCTCTGTCTTTTCATTAAGATTTTGATTTAGGAATATGGATGTTTTCTTATTTATTATATATAGCAGGGTTTCTTTAAAAGTCAAATGGGGACTGCTTGGCAGTCCAGTGGTTAAGACTCCGTGCTTCCATTGCAGGGGGCGCCGGTTCGATCCCTGGTTGGGGAAGTGGGATCCTGCATGCTGTGCTGCGCGGCCAAAAAAAAAGAAAAGTCAGATGGCCTAGTATTTCAACATTTGTAATTCTCTGAGATTTGTTAGAATACCAAAACTTACTTTAAAACATTGTTGTAAACCAGATTTTTGATTTAGAATTTATCAAGATTGATATTTTTCATTCCTTGAGACTGGAACCAACAAATATAGGAATATTTGTGTGTATACACACACACACACACACACACACACACACACACACACACACACATATATATATAGTATTTATCAAACTTTTATCACATTCCCACCTTTTAATTTGGGAGTTTTCATTTCACTTTGTCTGTTAGATTGAAAGCGGAGCTGTTTGGAAACAAGTCTACCAAGATCTTGGAATCCCTGTCTTAAATTCAGCAGCAGGATACAATGTTAAATGTGCTTATAAAAAGTAAGTAGGTGTACTTGATATAGCTATATTCAATATTTTACCTAGAAAGCAGGATGGAATTTACCATATAACTGAGGCTAGTAATTTCTTCTAAGAAGAAATCCAGAGTTTTACTAGAGTAATCACTCTATAATAGCGTTTTCTAGAGTGTATTCCATGAACACTAGATCTGTGAGAGTGTCTGTGAAGAAAGTTTTTGTGGCCAAGTAAATTTGGAAAGTATGTGTAGAAGTTAAAATGCCAAAGTTTTAAAGTCAAATAAACCCAGGTTCGAGTCCTGGTTCTGCCGGTTATTTGCTTTTTGTGCCCTTGGACCATTTATTTGTTCTCTCAAGCCTCAATTTCCTCTTTTTTTAAAGGAGATGATACTGTTTGCCTCATAGGATTACTCTGATGAGTTAATGAAATTTTACATGCACTCAGAGGTCCAGTGCCTGGCATATAAGAAGTGCTCAACAAATAGATGCTATTACTAATTCTTCTAATAGCTACTGTTGTTACAATTACTACATTTAAGAGGATGACTGTCTTTTCACTTTTAGCATCTTTTTTTAATGAATTTATTTTTCTTTGAAAAATGTTTCTGTTTGAGTAAAAAAGATTGGGAAGAACTAAACTAGAATAAATTTGAATATTAACATAGCTCAATATCTGAGCACTTAAACAGGAGAAATGAACACATATTTTAAGAACTACAACTCTACAATAACATTTCAAAATGTTTTCCCAAATGTAACTTCTTTTCATATTTCCAGATACTTATATGGTTTTGAGGAGTACTGTAGGTCGGCCAATATTGAATTTCAGATGGCATTGCCAGAGAAAGTTGTTAACAAGCCTTGTAAGGAGTGTGAAAATGTAAAAGACATAAAAGTTAAGGAAGAAAATGAACCAGAAATCAAAGAAATAAAGATTGAAGAGGAGGAGAATGTAATACCAAAAGAAGAAAAGCCTACCGAAGAGGGTGTTGAAAGAAAGGAAAATATTCAGCCCTCTCTGGTAAATAGGATACTGTTGATAGTCCTTTGCCTTCTTTGGTGCATTTTCTACATCCTCTGTAAAGATTACATAGTTAATTTATTATATAATTTTATACTTTATTGTTCATGCACTTTCTTCATTAAGTGCTATTTTTGTGTTTAAAATAGCTGTTAACTATTTTTGCCTAGTGTTTTAGGAGTTTCTTAAAATAACTTTCTCAATATTAGTATTCGTTGGTACCTTTTTTTGCGAACAATTAGATAATGGAATTAGGTTGACAAATTTTACTTTTGTTGGTATAGTTCCTCTGATCTTTTTCTAGGGAAGTAAAAAGAATGTATCAGAATCTATACCTACACAGTCTGATCAGGAAAAAGAGGTTAATGTGAAAAAAACAGAAGAAAATGAAAATCTGGAAGATAAAAATGATGAGACAACTGGGATAGATGAATCCCTCAGCATAAAGGTAGAAGCTGAAGAAGAAAAAGCAAAATCTGGGTAAGAAATTTGTTTTTGGTTAAGATGCATTTTGGCTGAATGAATTCTTATAATTTGCTCTTTGTATGTGTGTGTGTATGTATGAATCTAAATTTGACAAAATAAATGAGTGATTTAAATTTGCATTTATTATGTAAATAGTATTTGCCTCCTTCAGAGACCCTACTAATGCAAATTTGTAGCAAAAGATCATATTTTTGATCCATTATTCTTGCTCTCATCATGGAAATTTATGAAATTTCGAGCTAGAGAAGTGCACTTCTTACTGCCTTAACCTCTGCTGGATAACCAGATAATATAAATTTGGGAAGATGGCCTTCTCCAGTGTTTTGTAGATGGTATGTTGGCTCTAGATTTTGAGAATTGTAACCATTTTTTAAGCAAAAAATAAGAATGGAAAAGTGCTAGTAATTAGTTTTTAAAAAGCCAGAATTGTTTTGTTGTGTTTTATGTGATAGTAGCATTTACTTGTTTTGGTCAGTTTGGGATAATGAATTATTTAGCAGTGTAATCTCTGTACTGACAGTGGACCCCTGGATTTTATAGGTGATCTTTGGCATCTGATTTTGTGTCTGAGGTTTAAAAAACCTAAATATTCCCATTGTTAGTGGTTCTTTTAAATAAGTACAACCAAATATTTTTTTGATCATTTTCATATTTTTCTGAAATTTGGCCACAGCATGCAGACAAGCAGGGAAGAGAAAAAACCATGCTTAGATAAATATAGTAAAAGGTGTTTATTATACTTTGTAATATATATATCTGTGTGTACAAATGTGTATTTCAAGTACTCCTTACTGATATTGGAAATTATTTCAACTATTAAGAAACTTAGTAAGTATTCAGCTCTTTGCCTAAAATCTCTGCTCATTTTAGTGTTCTTCTGAAATTTTGGCCACAACATGCAAATATACATGAAAAAACGAAACAAAACTGGGTTTAGATGAATATAGTATAAGTGTTTGTTCATTTTACGTGGCTATATTTCCGTGTGTGTTAAATGTATATTTGAAGTACTCTTGCTGCTACTTGGAGACTGTTTTAACTATTAAGAAATTTAGTAAGGATTCAGCTTTTTGCTGAATTTTTAAATACGTAGACATTTCCAGAGCATCTACTGTGTGGAAAGCCCTGTGATTAGCCTGTATTTTCTCTTTGTTACTAATAGTTATCTTAAATTTTCAAGGTGGAACTTCAGCTTATTTTATGGTATAAACTATATTTTGCAGGGTTTTAAAAAATCTTTCAACTATATGGCCTTTTTATTTACCACAGATATTTATAAATGTATCATACAACAAACTGAAATTTTCCTGTTGTGACTGCTTTAGAAGCGTTATGGGTTCTTCAGAAGATTTACAGGTTAGAAATGTCCAAAACTGATCTCTGAATTTTATTAGATAAGTGCAATAGAAACTTTTATAATTATAAAGAATTAATGTATAAGTATTTTTCTAGTATATAAACTTTCTCTAAGTAATTAGCTGCTACCAAGAACTTTCAGTGTCCTTCCCTCATAGTCCGGGTATGGGAGAGTGAATCATTTAATTTATGTAAAATATCTGGTTCAGTGCCTGGCCCATAATAGGTACTAATAAACTGAAGTAGTTTTTTTGTTTTTAATTTGTTCCATTGTAAATAAGGAATATGACATCAAACTTGGGAAATTTGATATTTCTTTGTGAGTTTGGATGAAAAGTTCCTGGTCGATACATTTGGTTTCCCAAACTATAGTTCTCTAAAAGCTAACTAATGGGGCGTGCGTGCGTGCGTGTGTGTGTGTGTGTGTGTGTGTGTTTTGTGTTTGTGTGTATGTGTGTGTGTGTAATATGTACATCAACTTAATTTTTTTAGCCTGTGTACTGGCTGCATTTTATACTTTGAAAGGCTCTCTTTCTTGGCATTCTGTGTTCTGTTTAGTTTAGTGCATTTACCTCTGATTTTGCCACTAAGAGGAGGAGGAGGAGAATATTTGCTTTGGCTGATAACCAGTAATTGTGTTGTTTGCTTCTCTATAATTCAGTGTGTTATTTGAGTGATTCCTATTTGCTTTGCGTCTGAGGTTGGCATTAAATGAGAATTTTTAATTTTTAATTTTTGACTGCTTTTTAAAATTAATACAGAATATTAGGTTTTTATTCCAGATTAAATAAAAGATTGTCCTGGCTGCCACTTTAAGTCAGGTTGTGCTTGCTGTCATTGGCATTTACCAGTTGTGCTCAGTGCGTTATATCATGTAAGATACAGGTTAGAGTTAGTTTTCGTTTTAACAATTTTAGACTTTTAATCTCTCATATATCTTTTATCTCTTTTATGATGATTCTGAGGTGCATGACAAATCTCTTTGGTACATAATCAATCTCTGTTGTAGCCACCAGAATACACTTCCTTTTCTCCCTGATGTGCAGGGATATACTTTTATGATTTAAATAAGTAGTGTTCTTTCAAAAAAAAGTCTTAACTGTTTTAATTTTATATATGTATACTACATATATAGTATATATAAATCATTTACTTAAAGTTGTTAATAATAGTTTATCATCCGTAACGCCCTTTCTGATAATTTCTTAGATATTTTAGCCTTACTAATAAGTTTTTCTTCATTATAGAAATGTTAATATATTTTCAGTAACAGAGTTCATATTTTTTATCTCAGATTACAGCTGGATTCATTTAATTTTTTAAGTACCTATTTATTTGACTGTAAATGAGTCTTTAAAATAGGAATAATTCTCAAGGATCTTTGTAGACTTTGTGATGTATTTCAGAGAAAATTGGCTCATTTGGTACTTTAGCATATAAGAATATAAAACTCAAGTTACCAGTGGAGGAAGACTTTTTATATAAATATTAATAGCCATTAACTTTTAAAGCTTAATTACTTAAGTTGTCTTGTGGTTCTGTTTTATGACATTTATTCATTTGTCAGCTGTAAAGTGATGGATTCTTTTTGAGAGAAAACTGTTGTAATAAGTATAGACATATTGCAGAGCAAATTAAAACTAAATATAGTCCAGAATTTCCTATTGAAATTTATTTATTTTTTTTGTAAATCTAGTGCCTGGAAGGATTTATAATTTAAGATTTTCTCCAATTTGTTGAATACAGATTTGTGGCTAATATAAAATGAATGCTCAGCTTTAGAAGGTGCATGATATTGAGAAGACCAGAATGGTTTGCATTGCTGCTTCTAGAATGCAAATGACTTTTAGTTTCATATTATTTGGAATTGGCCTCTCATATACCTATTTCTTCAGAACTTTAAAGTTGAGAGAATTGGTAGAAGAGGACTTGCAGTAAATATGTGTTAGAGAGAGCAGAAATTGTGTTGAAGTTTAGAAGAATAGAAAGAAAAAACCTGATGTGATAGTAATATTAAGTTAGTAGGATATTCCTGTGAAAGGTAAAGTAATATTTCATTTAGTATAACTTTTGAAAATTTAGTTGGAATTATTTTAAAGTTATTAAGACTAGCCATTTGGCTAGTAAAAAGTTTTGTTTAAACATCCTGAGGTTGGAAATATTTGAATGAAAAATAATTTTTAGTCAGAAAATGGCTATTAGGTGTGATGATTTTTGTTTTTGTCAACTGAGATGTAAAACACTTTTACAATAAAACATGAGAAAAATGTTACATTCGACCTTACTAGTTTCTTGCTATTCAACACAACTTCTATTCTTCTGGCTGTTGGACATTTTCTTTTAATGCACTTACTTTTCCGTTTTCATTTTCTCTGAATGTATCTTTCTATAACCATCCATGGTCATCCTACACAGTTTTAGTTTTTAATATTAAATTGAAACTCAGAGAATATCATACACTTGGAACCTGCTGTTCCCGGAACAATCACAGCCACGATTTTTATCATTTTATGTGGTTTGGAACTGAAAAGCTTATGAAGTGTCTTTTATTAACTGCAATTTTTTAAACCTTTCAAGAGATGAAACGAATAAAGAGGAAGATGAAGATGATGAAGAAGCAGAAGAGGAGGAGGAGGAGGAGGAAGAGGATGAAGAGGATGACGACAACAATGAAGAAGAGGAGTTTGAGTGCTATCCACCAGGCATGAAAGTCCAAGTGCGGTATGGACGAGGGAAAAATCAAAAAATGTATGAAGCTAGTATTAAAGATTCTGATGTCGAAGGTGGAGAGGTCCTTTACTTGGTGCATTACTGCGGATGGAATGTGAGGTAACTTGAGTTTTAGCTAGTGATTACTACCTAAAAACACTTGTAAAATAATTTCCTATTTTAATATTTAACGAATTACAGATATATTAGTATTCTAATTGAGGGCACAGTATACCACACAAAAAACATGTAGTTTTGGCAAGTAAGTGCCTCGCTCAGTGACTTCTTACTTGTTGTTTTCAGTAGTTCAAAAGTATCCTTAGTGTCTGGAAAACTGAAGTCTATGTAGCTGATTTTTATGTTATGCATGTAGATTAATAGAGGCAACATTATTAGTGAAATGATAGAAAAATTTCTTTAAAAGGTAAAAGGGCTTTGAGCTTCTTGATGTCTACAAGCCAGTTATCAGGCTTCTTGCTCTCTTGCATTTTCAGCCACCTTGCTGCAGTAACCTCTTCTTTGTAATCTTCGTAGATCATGTTTCTTTCCTTTAGTAGGCAGGGATTTTAGAGTTGTGATTTCTTAGGAAGCTTTAGCTACTTCAAGAAAGCCTTATCTCCTCATTAACAGCTCTTGCATTACAGCCTTGTTCACAAGCCTCCGAAATTAATTTTTATGTTTGAAACAGTATCGTTGAAATGTTATGAGCAAGTCCGCTTGACTGAAATAGAGTGCACGATCCAACTGCTACTCACCTAGGGAACTGAAAGGCGAGACTGAATTTTCTTCTTGTACAAGTTTGCTTTGGTTTATCCAAAGAAATTTTATGTTTGAATTTTATCCAAAGTTGGCAAGCCAGTTTTGGGATCTGAGCATTTTGATATCTTTTAAGAAAAACCTTGTTTATTTTGGAATGTTTGATATATTTGAAGTAGCCTGTGATAGAGTTGTAGCCCTTGAAAAGGTAACCATCGAAGTTTTCAGTGGTAGTTTCACGGTGTGCCTAGTGTCTTCTTCAAGGAGGAATACAGTTCTCATGCTTTATATTTAAATTGTATTCTGTGGTTTGGGAAGTTTTTAAGAAAACATCATCGCAAATTCTCTGTTTCTTAAAAAAAATACACTCTCTGTTTCTTAAAAGTACAATTTTTGTTGTCCTTCTGCAGCAGTAGGAAGCTCTAGAAGCATTATCTTCTGATTACGTTTCTTAATTTGAGAGAAGTACAATTCTGATCCATTCTGAAGCTTGGAAGAAAATAGCAACTTAAGTCATAAGGAAATGTTTAGGAGTTTTGTTTGGGACTTTTTCTTTATTATTTCTACCAAGAAGGTTAACAAAGTTTTGGATTTTAAGAATGCCTATCATCAGTATTGTCCTGATGAAACATAAGCTTTCCAGATACCTCTTTCAACATCGTGTGTAATTTATCCTTTTGGCTGTTGGTTCTTGCGCTGCCCCTGTGGTGCATGATTTTCCTCACCTGAAGGGCTGACTATTAATGATCATGTTCAAAGGAAGATACTTGAGATCTCAGATAGAGCTGTTATCAGAATATTTTCCTGTTTTTGATGTTTAATCATTTTGATTTTACTAAATGATCTTCCTGAATATAAATGTAGAGGGAGTTCCACTTTGGCGTAGGATGTAAATGTAAATGTTGAATATGTTAGTTTAAAGTTAGGAAGGAAAAATTGAATCAGCAAAAATTAATAGTTACTAAGTAATGCCCACAAGATGGATAATCTGAGCTACATCATCTTTTACCTCTTTTTTCCAGTTCTTTTCTTCTAGTTATTTTGCTAGTTTATATAATGAGGCAGTTTTCCTAGTGGCCTTTATAAAATGCTTTAAATTCTGTGACGAACGGATAGAATTTAGGCGTTCTCAAGTTTCACTGTAATGAGGGCTTGATTATTTTCTGTTAATTATCTCATTAAACAGAAGGGGCTTTGTAGATATGAGAATTGAGACATTCATAAAATTATTCTACAATTAAGATGCAACTTCGTTTTGTTAAGAAAAGATTTACTAAAGGATAGCGTAATCCTATCCTAGGAGCACTTGGATTTTAGAGGGTAAAAAGAATGTTCAGTACTTGAGCTTTGAAATTGATAGGGGGTTGGGTAGGGCAAGGGAGGATTTTAAATTGAGGCATTCAAGTTTTTAATAATATAGAAAAGAAAAACAAGACCTAGTTCAACAAGACATGCTTGTGTTAACGAGAAGGATGCCATCTACTTCTGACGACTCACACGTTTGTATGGTATGAACGTTCAAAAGAAGAAAACTTACCATCTTGATGAAGACCTGTAGGGTGGATCTCTACAGACTCCAGCATCATAGAGAAAACAATTGTACTTCAGTAGATGAAGCAGTTAATTTTCTTGTAGTCAACATAACAGTATTCCTATTTCTCTCTGGATTAATAACCAAAGAGTCTGTCTTATTGATGAATAAGCAATAATTATGATTTTTTGCTGTTCCTTCATGTCTGAAGCTAATCTAATGAGGACCTCAACAAATCCTCATCAGCTCTACAACTGTTTTCCTATTATTTTGGGGATCTTCAGCTTGATCTCTGAATTTACACTTGAGATGTGCAATTAGAAATGAAGATTTATGCATGAAGTTTCATAAAAATAGTTTTATCTTCATTGGCAGTCGTTTATTACAACAGCATTTTGGAAATTTTGTATGGAGATGTTTGAGTTTTGTTTGATGTGAAACATTTTCCATCAAGCAGGTTTTTCTTAAAGAAAATAAGAATATCTTTCTTAGTTAGAAGAATACTGTTTTTCTTGTAATTTCTACATTTTTCGTTTTTTTCTAAAGTGCTGTCTAAACTTTTACATTTTCATTTATACCTCTATTTCACAACTGAAAATCTTAATTTTTCTGTTACACAAGATAGCATTTGGGCCAATTTTGTTTTTACTACTACAATGAGAAAAAAAGACATTCTTACATGCTTACATCACATTTATGGGAAATAGCCAGAATTCTGGATCCTAAACCACATAATGACTTATAAATGGTGCAGTATTGCTACAGAATTTTTCAGATATGGTGGCCATATGTAAAACTATTGTCCAATGCTATAGCATTTACTAGTTCACCACATGCTTTTTTACAGAATTTTTAAAAACTCATCTAAAAATAGCATTCAATATAGAAAAATGAGAAAGTACATAAAAGAAAGGATCACTACTAATACTGCTGTGTGTTCTCTTTTAGTCTTTTAAAAAATATATCTCCATACATTTAAAAAATTAGTCATACTTCAGTAATTTTTAATTGTAGGCTCTCTGTTATATTTGTTTTAATTTCTCTTAGTGATGTTAATATTTTATAGATGTTTTTAGTATCATTAGCTAATTGATCCTTTTCACTCTCAAGTTTCTAGGTCATGCCATAAAACATGAGATTGATGTTTGAAAATGAAGTTACACTTTGAAATTCACTGGCCATAAACTTGAGTGTGTTGGATTTATCCTTGTTCAGTAAAACAACCAAGTGTGTTGGAACTATCTAGGCTACTTGGCATGGGATTTAAAATACATCAGTATTTTATTATGTATCGATGCTGATTTATTTTTGTCCATTCATTTCTACTTTGGCTTTCCATAATCAAGGAGTTGGGAGTTTGATTAGAGAATTTTTTTTAATATTGATGATTCCCAACTGCATTAAATGATACCCTTACGTAAAAGAAAAAGAAAAGAGACACTAAAATTTCAACTGTAAAGCTCTGAAGTAACTAACAGCAGTTAGTCCTAGTCCATATTACAAGTTATAGAAAACTGAAAGTAAGATGAATTATACTTAAGTATATTATATGAAGTGAAAATGTATTTCATTTTTAAAATACCTTATTTTTCTAAGCAAATTGGCTCCTCCTTGGAGGGAGTGGGTGGAGTGGGAACTAGTAAAAAGCTTTCACAAACAAATGGGTTTAATCCCATTTTTTATGAACGTGCAGCTGCTTTTTATCAAATATCTTCCTTTATTTGGCAAACCTAAGTTCAACCGCTAGAAGCCAAATACTGTGCTTGGCACTGCAGGTACAAAGAAATAGTCCCTAGCGAGGAATGCATTGTCCAGGTGAGGGGAGAGCCTCTCCAGCATGTACAGCCCCGTCTCCCCGCTGCCCTCATCCTCTCCTGTGTTGCTCGCATTCTTCAGTCATTTGTCAGGATCTTTTTTGTTTCACCCCCATGTTCTTCTGTTGCTCTTGTATTGCTGCGCTGTAGTACCTGCTTGACAAAACCACAAGAACGCTGATGAAATCTAACACTCCTCCTACTCACTGCCTGCACCTGGGCAGCTGATCCTGTCGGGAGGAAAGCAGACAGCCACAATGAGTGGTCGTATTTTAAATTCGTAACTGTGAACCTCAAGTGGGCGCTGTATGTCCTCCTTCCATGCCCTTTCTACTTTCTCAGACTATTTCATTTTTTAAGGGAATAATTTTTAATTATTAGTACAGTTTTTATTGGTATAATTCACATGCATTATTATATTAGTTTCAGGTGTGCAACATAATGATTTGATATTTGTATGTATTGCAGAATGATCACCACAATAAATCTAATTAACATCCATCACCATACATAGTTACAGAAAAAATTTTTTTCATACTGTTTCCTATCTCCTCAAATCCCCAGCAACTCTTCCCCCATCTTCACTTTCAGCTGGTGACCTCATTGAAAAATTGAAATAAGAGAATTTCTACAGAATTCCACTACATCACCTTCTTACCTACATCTGCTGCCATGTTTTCTGCCTTCTCATCTTTAGCCTTAGGTGAACAAGCATGCTACTATCTAAAACCCATCTTCCAACTGCCATACCTTCTTGCCTAAATCAGAGATATGGTCCCAGAAATTCTCCCGTTTTTTCTCATTTTCTCGCTCTGTTCTAAACCATTCCCATCCACATGTAGACCTGCAGTTATTTCTCTCATCTCAAAGAAAACTCATTTGAGCTTCCCCCTACTTTCCCTACTGTGCTGTTTCTTTGCTCCACTTCCGTCCAGCAAAAACAATTAGAGTTATTTACACTTGTGATCCAGTTTGTCTCCTGTTGTTTTTGTGTAAACCCAACCCAGTAAGGCTTTCGCCTCCACCACACCTCCAGAACGGTCACTAGGGACCCCATCTAGCCGAATTCCATACCTTATTTCTTGACCTCTTGTTACTTGCCTTACCTTAGTGCCTGACCCAGCTGATTGCTCCTTTTGTGGTACTTTTCACGTGGGTTCCGGCTGCTGCAGCTGCAACTACTTTTCTGGTTTATTTTCCTTTTCTACTTTTCCCAAGTTGAAAACCACCCCTCAGTCATTCTGTCATTTCTTATCTTCATGTGTTTTCTCCCTTTTAATTGTTCCCTTCTTTTATTCTTCTGGTATCCATTTTAACTTATTTTACATTCTGTTCCTGATTTTCCAGTCCTGATTTGAGTCACTTTTTCTGATATTGAATTTTTCTGAATTATTTTTTGGAGCCAAAGGGATTTGACCTCCTGGAATGTAACTTCCATGTAGGACTGTGGGTAAATTTTTTTCCATTGTTTAAACTTTTTATATTGGGACCACATTACATTTTGGAAGTGCATTTAATTTTAAAACATGAAAAAAAACCCCTCAATTTTCATATTCGTTCCATTAATATCCCTTACCACATCTAGAATGTTCTGTACATGCCTGGCATATGGTAACCATTAAACAAATATTGAATTAGATTGGACCTCCTGGCAACAAAATGGACGAAGAGCAGAAATTAAAATCTAAAAAAAGGGGACTTGTATATAAAAGTGATACCTATGGAATACAGAGACTAGTGGGGAATTGGGACAGATGTGGCTTAGTTTTCTCACTGGAACCTCTTCTGTATTATTTTACATATGGTAACTCTTTGCTTAACTTTTTGAGGAACAAACTGTTTTTCACAGAGGCTACACCATTTTACATTCTTACCAGCATTGTATTAGGGTTCCAATTTCTCCATATCCTTGCCAACACTTGTCATTTTCTGTTTGTTTTTTTTAATTAATTAATTAATTTAATTTATTTATTTTTGGCTGCGTTGGGTCTTTGTTGCTGTGCGCGGCTTTCTCTAGCTGAGGTGAGCGGGGGTTACTCTTTGTTGTGGTGCGCAGGCTTTTCGTTGCGGTGGCTTCTCTTGTTGCGGAGCATGGGCTCTAGGGCACGCAGGCTTCAGTAGTTGTGGCACGTGGGCTCAGTAGTTGTGGCTCCCGGGCTCAGTAGTTGTGGCTCCCGGGCTCTAGAGCGCAGGCTCAGTAGTTGTGGCGCACGGGCCTAGTTGCTCCGCGGCATGTGGGATCTTCCCGGACCAGGGCTCAAACCCGTGTCCCCTGCATTGGCAGGCAGATTCTTAACCACTGCGCCACCAGGGAAGCCCCTCATTCTCTGTTTTTAAAAAAGTGTTTATTTATAGCTATATATATATATATATATATATATATATATATAGTGGGTATCTCATTGTTGTTTTGATTTGCATTTCCTTAATAACTAGTGATGTTGAACATCTTTTCATGTACTTAATTGTATATGATCATTTGTATATCTTTTTTGGGGAAATGTCTATTCACGCCCTTTGCCCATTTTTGAATTGGTTGTTTTTTGTTGTTGTTAAAGAGTTGTAGGAGTTCTTCATATATTCTGTATACTAATCCCTTATCAGAGATGTCATTTGCAAATATTTTCTCCCATTCTGTGAACCCACAGAATTGTCTTTTCACCCTTAATAGTGTCTTTTTAATTTTGATAAAGTCCAATTTATCTATTTTTTCTTTGTTCCTCATGCTTTTTGTGTTGTATCCTAGAAAACATTGCCAAATCCAGTGTTATGAAAATTTCCCCATTTTCTTATAAGAATTTTATAGTTTTAACTCTAATACTTAGGGTTTTGGTCCATCTTGAGTTAATTTTTATATATGATTATGGTAGTCAATTTTTTAAATGACCTCTTTGGGTAATATACAGAGCCCAACTCCTAATTAGCAGCCAAAATGGGATGGAGAGTAAGAGACTTGAATGAATGTGATTGGAAGTGCTCGTGTCCTGTGACCTTTCTTCCAGTCCCTGTCTCCTTTTGTTCCTTTGAAGAATTTTATGTCACTTTTTCAGCTTAATTTCCCTGTTCCTTCCCTGCCATACTTTCATTGTACATGCCTTTGGACTTAGGAATATTGATAAGAGTACAAAGTTGTTCTACTCAGATGCTTTGAAATAATTATTCTGGTAATGATAGAAAGGAAAGCAAGGTACTCTATCTAGGAAATTGTCTGCTTTATTTTTATAGTTGAAAGTTAAAGAACTATAAATGAAGGCCATTTGACAATGGTTTCCAAGGAAATATCTGTCAGCCTGTTTTAAGGGGAGAAAGGGAACATTGCCCATATCTCTTTCACCAAGTCTTCCTATTCTCTTTGCACACTGCGCCTCCTCCAGTGTGCCATTCTTCTTTTCTTGATACCTCACTGCCATCTCCAAACTCTTGTCTCCATAAACCCTTATGTCACAGTCTCCTAGCCTGTTTACTTCTGTTTATGCTATAAAGCGTTAAAATTAAAAACTACTTGGGAAGTCAAAGGACTGTATGTTACTGCTCATGTGAAAAATTCTTTTTCAGCATGAAAATGCTTGATATCAGGCAGTCCTACATGTAGAGAAATTTAAACAAAAGCTTATAAACAATGAATAAGGTGAACATAAAAATAAATTTTTACTTAAAAAATGACTTTCGAGTTGATTAGTTTTTCAGTGCAAGTGAAAATAAAAATTTCCTTTGTGACAAAGATTAATAAACTCATATATTTTTGCACTCAAATGGCCTCTCTCTCTTTCCTTCTTCCTTTTTTCCTTTCTCTCTCTCTTGCTCTCTCTCTGAGTGTTTACTTAACTGGGCCTGTTCCGTTCAATATTTTTTGTAGATTGACAGGTACATTTAATGTAAAGCATTAACTTGGACCTATTCCATTTCATAGTTTTGTAGATTGGCAGTTACATCAGTATGTTTGTCTAAATGTGCACAAACATACTAATCCCCTAAGCTTATCAAATATTAATGAAACAGACTTTGAGGATACTTTTAGAAGTCAGTATCTACATCACAAAATACAGTGAGTGCCAGAGTTGTTAACCATTTGCAGTGGTCTTTATAAGCCTGGTACAACGCTCTGTGATGTGTTCTTAACATTATATATTGATAGTACCTCTGCCTGAAGACCTATACCTTTGTTTCATTTTACAGAGTTAAATTCTCTAGGAAAACAGATCTATATAATTGCAGTACATTTCTCTTGGGCTATTTGTGTCAAATCTTTAATATGATGATGCTATAATATTCATGTTTTTATCATTCTACTATTATATTCTTTATTACAATGAACACCATTCCTGTTTCTTTGATGTGGATTTAACAGTGTTGTATGGAGTGGAAATATGAAATGTTAATAGCATGCTTAGAATTTTATTTTTTCAATAATATGATGCTTTTATCTTTATCTTTGTTTTATCCTAAGTACATGACTAAAAGCGTTAAATTGTAGTCAGTAGGTCTCTATAAATTTTGCTTTAGATATTCTCTCACATTAAAAATAAATATGTAAATTGAGATTATTATAGAAAATTCATAAAGTAGGTAAATATTGATTAAATTGCGTATAAAGTTTATAATTGATAATAACTGGTGCTGCTCTTCATCATGACTTGGTCTTTTTTTCTATTACAATGTCCTATTTTTTCCCTCATATTTTCTTACTCAATTAAGGGGGAAAGAATTCCTTTCCATGCTAAAGAGGGCCTAAATTTCCATTTTAGATGTGAGGTTTTTAAAAGCTAAGTTAGTTTTATGACATATATTAAGTTTTTTGCCTATAGATAGGCAGGATATAAAATACGTATTGTTCAGCAATTATGAAATGAGTCTCTCCATTACAGAAAACAAAATACAAATGATGTTAATATTTCACTTATATTAATGGTTAGTTATTAGATTTTATCTTTTATAATCTGTATGCATATTTTAAATAATGAGTTTTTAAGTATTTTGTCAGTTCGGTTTTGCTGATGAAGTTATTTGTACAGTATCCTTATTCTGCATGTAATTATTGTGTGGGTTTATATTAATACATGGCTGATAATATTTCTTTGAAAGTGGTTTAGTTAGGTTTAAGCAGAACCAAAATCTGAACTGGTGTGGGCACAGTAACCATTTTGGTATCTTATGTCTGGTTGACTAATGTTCTTTTCCATTTTTATTGTTGCTAAATGATTTCTTAGAGAATTTGCCAACACATCCAAAAAAAAGTCAAAACGTTTTCTTTTTAGAACTCTGTTTTTCTCTGGTGAGAGCAAGTATGCTATGGTCTCTGAATGGTTCCTTTTAGCTTTGTATAAATATTTTAATTCAACACATTAAAATTTCAGATATTGATGTAGCTACTTTTTTCGAATGGTTCAGAAGGTTGGTACTATTACTTATGGTAATGACTGATTAGTGTTGTCCTCTCTGTTACATTGTGAACTCCTTGATAAGGAGCTGTGGTGCGTTTATTACCCAGTTTCTAGCGCAGAGCCTGTCACATGATAGGTACCTCAGAAGTATTTGTCGAATGAATAAGCCCTTGTGTAGACTTTTAGTCTGGGAGTTTCATATAATTTTTTAATTTGGGGGATCATCTGTTCTACCTTCTTCATTTTATGTAGGTCAGGGAACAGACCGCTAGAAGTTAAATGAGTTGCTCATGCATCTGTTCATTCATGTTTATTCCGTTAGTTGAATGTTAGATGATCTCAATAGACTGTTCTCAAATAAGTCAGTATATTCTTTGAAAACATTTTCCTTAGTACTTTAAATATCAGATAAGATAACTTGTCTAGACTCCATGCATCAATTACAATGAATTTATTGATAACTGAATTGAAAAAGTATGGTCTAATCATTAACAGACTTAGTCTTCATTTTCAAATTCAGTGTTTGTTAATATTTGTTCAAATATTTGTTTTTCTTTGTTTTTTGATGTTTGTTTTTAAATGGAAGCATTTAGTGATCTTCTTTTCCTTGTGCCCTGGCAAACTATATTTCCTTTTGTCACAAACAGGCCAATTACTCTCTTCTGTTTGTAATTTCTAAATTTAAAGTCCAACTGAAGGTAGTATAGTTTATATCAATAATCCAAACTTCCTTGTTTTCCTCAGACATTCTCATAAAACTCTATTGCTTGGATTAAAGTTGCAGGTCATTTTGTTTGTAGGCCAACCACTTAGCTTAAATTTCTCTCCTAGTTTTCAAGCTACATTATCACAGAACATGAGAGCTGACAGCAACAGGCTTGCTAGCCTTGGGGAGAAATCTAGGTATTTAACAATAATGTGGTTTCTTTGAATACCTGTTGCCCTAAATAGCTGTTCGTAGTTCCTGCATGGTAGAGAGACCCCATCAGAATATGCGTTCTAATGTCTTGATTCCCTTTGTGGTACTTAAAGCCGAATCAAGAATATTGGAGAGCCACTGTGAGGGAAGGACAGCATGTCCATGTATTTGGGAATGTTTGAGAAAAGGATGGAAGCATTTTAAAACCAAAAAATTTATATTTGACTTAGTTTTTTAAATTCTTGTATTCTTTAAGAATGTATTTTGAGGGATGAATGGATACCGTACTTGGTATGGTGCCCCAAGGAGAAATGAGAAATATTTCATGGTCTTCTATTTCTTAGCTGCAATTTTCTGCTGTTTGCCACTTCCCTGTAATTTCAATTTCTATGATGTCCAAGATATTTGAATTTGAACTAAATTTTCCCATTTTCTATCTTCTTTATTTTCTTATGCCTAAAGTAAATGTGCTGTAATCTCTTTTTAATGTACATTAAATAGACTATATAAAAAGTTTAAGTTTATATAGAATAAACAGAATCAGTGGCAGCTTTTTCTGTAGTTCTGAACTAAATTCCCTTCATTCAAGTCTTTATTCTTGGTATTCGTTAGGGAATCAGAGATCTTAACCCACTAATATTACTTAATTTAAATTAACAAGCACTAGTAAAATAAAAATTATATTGGCCTAACTCTTTCTTATATAATTTAGTGTCAGTAGGAAATGTTGCCTTTCAGGGTGTATCGTTTTGCTTTTTTCCCACATGAATTTATGTTCCTCTCCTTCCTGGTCTTTGAAAGTATTCTGTAAAGAAAATAGAACTCGTGGACTTCCTTGGTGGCCCAGTGGTTAAGACGCCAGGCTTCTAGTGCAGGGGGCGCGTGTTGGATCCCTGGTCGGGGAACTGGAATCCCACATGCCTTGCAGCCAAAAAAAAAAAAAAAGAAAAGAAAAGAGAATAGAACTCCTGATTAATACTCTAATCAGTAATTACATAAAGGGAAAGAACATTTCCTATTTTTAAAATATATACAAGGATCAGTTATAGCTATGAGTTTATTTTCTGATCATCGTTTTTTTTTTTTTCCTTGTAAGATTAATCAGGCAACTAAAGTGCTACTTGGAACCTCATTACATTTTGAAATATTTCTGTTAATGTTTACATCACTGGTCTCAACCTCTGTTTGGTTAAAGGCATTTGTAATTTGAAAAAGCTACCTTAACCAAAATTCTCACACATTGTTTTCACCTGTTCTCCCTCCTCGTGGATTGGTTCATACTGTGCATTCTTTTTTTTTTTTAGAGAAAGGTAATTTTAAATTTATTTATTTATTTATTTATTTATGGCTGTGTTGGGTCTTCGTTTCTGTGCGAGGGCTTTCTCTAGTTGCAGCGAGTGGGGGCCACTTTTCATCGCAGTGCGCGGGCCTCTCACTATCGCGGCCTCTCTTGTTGCCGAGCACAGGCTCCAGACGCGCAGGCTCAGTAGTTGTGGCTCACGGGCCCAGTTTCTCCGCGGCGTGTGGGATCTTCCCAGGCCAGGGCTCGAACCTGTGTTCCCTGCATTGGCAGGCGGATTCTCAACCACTGCACCACCAGGGAAGCCCCATACTGTGCATTCTTAATGAGGCTTTTTCAGTTGCTGGTCTGGACTCTTCTGTATGCTTACTCTGAGCAGGACCTGGCCTGCCTAGTAGTAATCATTCTAGTATTACACTGTTGAACAGGCAGTCCATTTCCGGTTCTTCTCCAACTCCTCACATAGTGGTTTTTTTTTTTTTAAAGATTTTTTATTGATTGATTGATTGATTGCTATGTTGGGTCTTTGTTTCTGCGCGAGGGCTTTCTCTAGTTGCAGCGAGCGGGGGCCACTCTTCATCGCGGTGCGTGGGCCTCTCACTATCGCGGCCTCTCTTGTTGCGGAGCACAGGCTCCAGACGCGCAGACTCAGCAGTTGTGGCTCACGGGCCTAGTTGCTCCGCGGCATGTGGGATCTTCCCAGACCAGGGCTCGAACCCGTGTCCCCTGCATTAGCAGGCAGACTCTTAACCACTGCGCCACCGGGGAAGCCCCACATAGTGGTCTTTGGCAAGCCTGTAGCTTGCAAGGTGAGTTCGCTTCCATGGTTTGAGTTTCTCAATCTGTGAAATAAATTCTTGATAGATTTTTAAGGCATGTTCTAGTTCTGAAGGGTATTAATTATAATAACAACAACGTTGTGTTATTACCTTTTATGAAAAGACAGCATAAATCTAGCTGAAAAAAGAAAAAAAATCTAAAAGAATAGTATTAGAACAAGGGAATGCCTGAACAAACAAAAAACACTGAGAAAGGAGAATAGAAAGAGGCAAATAATAAAGGAGTCACAATATAATATTAGCTAATACTTACAGAACCATACATTACCGTGTAATTGCTCTAGTAGGAAACATATCTAAAGAATTTCCCAAGGAATCTCCTAAAACCATACAGAATATTCAGTAGTTTTCAAACAAGATTGTTGTGTAGAATAGTAAGACCCTCGTGTTTAATTACTGCTGTTCAAGTATTTTAGAAGCGTATATAGTTTGTTTCATCTAATTCCAGAATCTTTCTTTTTTGTTTCCCGCCTGGCTCAACACTCTTTCCACCCGCAAACTCACTGAAGTTCTTCTGATAACCGGTCCTCTTATGTACCATCCTTAGTTTATGTTTGGGTGGAGGAGAAAATGATTACCATATAGTGTCTGTACTCTAGTGGAGCTTAGGCAGTGAGCATCAGCCTGTACCGTGTGGAGTAACCGCTATTTTATTTAGGCATATGTTCCTTATACCTTGTTCCTGAGACAATTTAAACAAAATACATTACCTCTGACTCAGAAAGAAATCTTTCTCTGTCACAGTGAACATTGTAACTATGGAGACAGTAACTATTTTTTGCTTGTTTGATGTGTTTGGTGCTCCATCAAAGCTACAGTATCTTGGTGATATTCTTGCATTGAAAGCTACTGTTTCAACTGAATTTGAAATATAATAATTCATGTCAAAAATCCAAGTGGAATTGAATAGTAATCTTACTGGTAGTCAAAATGTCTGGTATTACAAAATTAATTGTACAACAGGTAGTCTTTGGTTAAGAAAGGTAAAAAACTCATATCTTCGTTTAGCTTATGCTGATGTATGTGTAACCATCATGAACTGTTTTTAGTTTATCTCATAGGAAGATAGAAAGCTTGTTTTGTTTTTTCTTAAAGTACATAACATTGATTTCCATAACTATATTCAAGTAAGAGCAACTTCTAGAAGTTCATATTCAACTTTGTAGAGGGCATATATATTTTCTGTTCATTCTTCACCTTCACTAATTTTGGAAGGAACTAAATTGCTTTCTTGTCAAGCGTCATGCAATTTTGAGTATTAATGGGAAAATTAAAATTACTATAAATGTACAGGTAGGTGCTAGCGTTGCCAGTATAAACACCAGAAGAGTGTGTTTAGTAGGAGAATAATATTTGACTTAAACTGTTTCATATATTTGATCCTCCATATGTGAGGTGCAGTCTTATTTTTTATTTTGTCTTTTTAATGTGGTCTTTATACAGAACGAACGAAGTCTGAGGTTGAGAACGTCTTGACCAGGGCCACATAACTAGTCAGCAAGGATGTGTAAAGACTTTTCTAGAACTCATTCCATTCTTTCCTCATCCTCTCCAGTTATCACTGTGGCCCTCAGCAGCTTCCAGCAGACGCTGCTGTAACCATTGTGGGGCTGAGCCCTCAGCTTTGCCGCAGCCCGTGGTTTGCACCAGCAGTATAGCTCTGCCTGGGACTTGCTACAGATACAACTAGGCCTAGCTAGAGCAAGAATGTAATTTATTAGTAAGCTAATGACCCAGGTCATTTGCTTCCTGACTTAAGGTCTTTATTACTTCACTTAATACCTCTGGTAATGAGGACATTTTAATTTAAAAGCTCATTTTCAGTTGTTCATTTTCTTGAGTTAAAAACGTCAGTGAGTTTTCCCATTTTCCAGAATAAATGTAGATAACTTTCAAACATAAAAAGAGGTTAATTTGTTTTTAATGTTTCTTCTTTCTGGCTGAGTTTTTACAAAAATAAACTGTCTTTTTTTCCCCCCCTTTAAACAAATAGATTTATTGCAGTCAGTAGTGACTTGCACTCTGTAAAATTATGCAGACTGCCAGCACTGAGTGGAGAGGCCATCACGACTGTTGGCCCTCGGCTGCCTGCACACGTAGGAAGTGTCTCAGCACTGGAGGCTTGGCAGAGCTGTGCTTCCCCTTATAGCTTCCTGACACGGTTAGGAAAAATGGGCTACTTGCTGCTTACGAACACAACAAAGTATACAAAAAAAGTACAGGAAATACTGGGATTTCTCTTAATAGCTATTGCACAGATTTGGTTTCTCACGGGGGCAGCAGAGCAAGGAGTGCTAGTCCAGGAGTCAAGAGGTCAGCCAATAGCTGACATTGTGTCCTTGGATAGGTTACTTCATCTCTCTCTTTGAGCCGTGGTGACTTTATTTCTTGAACCAGGAAGTTGAACTAGATGGCCTCCAAGGCCCTTTGCAGTTCTGAAATGTTCTGATTCTATTTACGAGTTTCTCTTTAATATGGCATGGTTCCTCTTGTGGTATGTGTTTTATATTTATGTTAATTTCCTTCAATTTTAGATATGATGAATGGATTAAAGCAGATAAAATAGTACGACCTGCTGATAAAAATGTGCCAAAGATAAAACATCGCAAGAAAATAAAGGTAAGTGCTTATTTTGCTGTATTATAGATCTTAATTAAGGAACTTTGCCTCCAAAATGAGTATTAAGGGTGTGTGCATTAGTGTTAGTAGAGTTGGAAATGCTCTCCTGAAATAGCAGATTTATCAAATGCTAGATTTGCGTACAATTAAGATTGTCAGCTTATGGAAAGGCATTTTGAAAACAGTACTAAATGATCTTTGAGGCTTTTTCAGTTCCAACATTGTATAAGTCCACTCAGCCAGATTTCACGTACCGATTTCAACTGTTTCCTACACCTCTGGTCTCCAACTAGGAGTCATTAAGTTGTGTGGCTGGGATCCCTGGGGTTACTGTAATAGCTGTAAACCATTAGAGGAAGAGAAGGAGGTGTCTGAAGGCAGAGGAGAGCCTATCTGAAGCTCTTCTTTTTTCTTCATCTTTCTCTGACTATATAGGTAGTGCCTTAGAATGTGTTCACAAGACCATGTTAGGCAAACTCTACATAGATACCGTGGGGATCTATTAATGAGCTTGTATGGAAATTAAGGTTACTTTTATGTATGATAGAATTACACTTATTAATTCTAAGACTAAATCTTTCTAATGTTTTATTAGAAAGTAGAACCATTAACTAGGTTTTACAATATTTTTAATGTTTGTAATGGCTCTTTAATACTTTGAATGGTATATATATAGTTGAAGTGTTTAATAGTTCTCCTGAAATTCAATTTTCATATTAAACGTGAGGAGCTATTTACTTTCTGGCTAAATGATACCCTAGTGCCCCTAAATACTGAAAGGTTTCCCCTAGAGTGATTATTCTTTTCTCACTGTGAAATTGGGTCCGTATTTTTAAAGTTTTGGTATAGCAACTCAGTAGCTACAACTAAGGACACTCTTGGTCTTTATTGGAAGTCATGCTACATTTAGCATTGCTCTAAGCTACTAGAAGAGCTGTCTGTGTGTGGCACTAAAAAGCCAGTTTCCTTACACAGAGCAAGTTTTAGAAGTAGTATTTCTCAGGTAGAAGATAGGGTAGGGGTAGGAGAAGCAATGTTAGAATATTACACTTGGGTAATTTTTTCTAAATATTTATTTAGATCTCAATTTAGTTCTCGGCCCCTTCCAGGCATTTAAAATTCTTGGTCATAAGGGAAGAGGCATGTGAATTTTGGAAAAGCTTCCTAGAAAATATTTAATATTGTATACCCATCACTCGATCTCATCTGACTGTGAGAACCACTATTTTCAAGGCTGTCCTCTGATAGGCGTTAAAAGCCATATTTGAAATTTGCATGGGGTAGACTATTTCTGCCTTCATAATGCATGGTGTATTATGATCTCTGGTATAAAGTGATGAAAAGGCTGGCAAGAATAGGAAAATGAGAACAGCACTAATCATTGAGAGGTTTTGGTAGTCTTCCTACACAAAAGCCGCCTCAGTGCATCCAGAGAATTCAGCCCAGGTGCTCTAAGTCAGTGGATCTCACACTTGAGCATGTGTTACAGTCACCTGAAGGACTTGTTGAAACTCAGATTGCTTGGCCCCATCCCCAGCGTTTCTGATTCACTAGATCTGAGTCTGGTTCAAGGAGTTTTCACTTCTAACAAATTCCCAGAAGATGCTAATGTCGCTGGGCCAGAGTCCACACTTAGAGAACCACTACCCTAAACAGAATAACTTCTCTGTGTATCCAGAATGATACTAATTATGTACGATCTTTGGGAGAATTGTGAAAATAGCCACTCACGTTCTGTATTCTCACTATATAACAGGACTTCAGAATTGTTTACGTCTACGTAGTGCTCTACATTATCATTTAGAAGCTTGTCTAAATTATTTTTCCTATAAATTTTTTTAAAAGAATTAATTAATTAATTAATTAATTTATCTTTGGCTGCGTTGGGTCTTCTTTGCTGTGCGTGGGCTTTCTCTAGTTGCCGTGAGTGGGGGCTACTCTTTGTTGCGGTGCGTGGGCTTCTCATTGCGGTGGCTTCTCTTGTTGTGGAACACCGACTCTAGGCCCACGGGCTTCAGTAGTTGTGGCACAAGAGCTCAGTAGTTGTGGCTCACGGGCTCTAGAGCGCAGGCTCAGTAGTTGTGGTGCACGGGTTTAGTTGCTCCGCGACACGTGGGATCTTCCCGGACCAGGGCTCAAACCCGTGTCCCCTGCATTGGCAGGTGGGTTCTTAACCACTGTGCCACCAGGGAAGTCCTATAAATTATTTTTAAAACAAATTTAAAAAATAGTTTCCAAGAAATATATTAACCTCTGCTCATCTATTCGTAAATAGAGAATTTCAGAAAATTTCTCATTTTTTCCTGAAACATTATCAGTGATACAGGAAGGTTGCCCCACTGACTTGACTTTATTAGCAAGTCATTTGTTTGTTACTCCCAGCTATCAACTGAATGAAGATATTTGAAGTTGTGTCATTCCCAACTCTCATTTTATATTGAGAATCTTACAGGTTTTAGAACTACCAGCTTGAAATTATGTTTCTGTTTTTTTTTAGTGACTATTTAATTTAAGCCTATTTTGATTTAATTTTTACAGAATTTGTAACACCAGTTTTTAGCAGTATGGAAGTTTGCTAGTCTTAATTGCCTATCTGATTGCTAATTTATTTCCACTATTAAAATACAAATATTAGACAAAAACTTATTTCTCATCCTGTAGTATTTGTTAAATAACTTTGAAAAAACATTTCTGACTGTTTTGTGGGCCTTTTTGTATTCTTTCTTTTTATGTTTTTTAATAATAGTCTGTAACGTTGAGTTAAAAATGAGTTTTAACATTGTTACTAATAAATGCCTCATGATGTATTATGGCTAACATGGGATACCTTTTTTTTTTTCTTAACCTAGAATAAATTAGACAAAGAAAAAGACAAAGATGAAAAGTATTCTCCTAAGAACTGTAAACTTCGGCGCTTGTCAAAACCACCATTTCAGACAAATCCATCTCCTGAAATGGTATCCAAACTGGATCTTACTGATGCCAAAAACTCTGATACAGCTCATATTAAATCCATAGAAATCACTTCTATCCTTAATGGACTTCAAGGTAAGCATAACAAGCATCCTGTTGCATGCAAGTATTTGTTTTAATTTTTGTTTGTGTTAATTTTTATAAACCAAATTCTATAAAGGTAATTCAGTGACAGTATCAAATTCTCTTTTTTTAATTGAACCAGAATTTTGTTGACTCTCTTATTACTTGAAATAAAATCAGCCATTGATTGAGGCTTGGAAATATTTCTGTTATTAGTAGATCTGAGGGCACCATTAGATTTTAGTTAAAATTTAATATTCAACCTCTAGTACTATTACTGTGTTTTTTTCAGGTACCATCCTTTCTGTAGCCATGTAAAACATAGTTTGTATTATGCAATATCAGACTATAAAATTATACTGAACTTTTTGTAAAGAATACCAAACTTTGCTTATCTTGATTATATTTATTATGATCTCTTTTATGATGTCCTGAGTGCTTACTGTTTAAGGCAGAATGAAGTTTAACAAATAATAAAAGTGATGAGTACTGGAGGGGAAGATTTTTGTAAATCTGACTGGCAGGGAAGAGAGAATCTGATCTATCAAATGAAGTAAAAGAATGTATCTCCATAAAACTACTTTACATTTCTTAAAAAAAAAAAAACTTTACATTTCTTATAACTTAAGAGAGTTTGGATTTTTATTGATTTTGAATATAATGGAAATTGTTTTTGTCTCTTATTTCAGATGGATATTTATATTTATTATTTGTAAATATCTAAATATTCTAAAGTTCATTTTTCATAATTTTCTACTATATCAGATATACAGAACAGTATATGGAAATATATGTATAATTTAAAGAATAATGATATTGTATGTCTACCACAGTGGTGAACAAGTAGTATTTACTTAAAATAGTTATGTCTCCCTGAAAAGTAATTAATATTCTGACTTAATCATTCTTTTACTTTTCTTTAGAATTATATTAAACCTATATATATTCCTAAAGAGGATATTATTTAGTTTTCTTAAAACCATGGCGAGCGTAAACCTAGCTATGTAAAAAAGGCAGTATTTCCATTTAGATGAAGGCTCCCTGAGAATGTTATCTGAATAGACTCTCTAGGTCATATTAAGCTTCTTTGTGAGTCTACAAAAGCCTCTGGAAGGGAATTCAGTGGGGCAAGGTAATGAGGCCTTTCTGGGAGACATCGGGGCTCCCCACAAGAATATCTGACGTAGTCTCAGAGGATGACCAAAAGGAATAAGTTCAGTGGGAGTAGGAAGGTCCTCTGTATCTTCTGATTCTAGCCTTCCCAAATATACCCCTAGCCTTCAGGTGTAGGTCAAAACAAAATGTTTCTGCCGGGTAAAATGACGTCATTATCCGTCATTATCCGATTCAGGTAATGGCACACAAGACATTGAGGGGAGAGCTGGAATTTCATCACCAAATGGTGGAAACAAGCTAAAATACATACAAAGAATCTAGTTGATGGCAGGAGGCATCTTGGTGATGATAGCCCTCCATGTGACTTCCTTTGGAAATACACTGCATGGTCTGGACTGGTTTCCTTCTACATCTGATGCACAGTTCTCTTCCTGGGAACTTTTTAGAACTCTCTCTTCAAAGTCGTCCCTAGAATTTCTTTGTTTTGGATATCTGATGGTTTTTTTTAAACTTCTTTGGTATACTCATTGTGGTGGAGCACATTCTCTAGTAAATTTTAAGAACAAGTGACTAAGAGGGAAGGTACATTTTTAGAGACTGTCCATATCTGAAAATATCTTTATTCATGGTTTAGCGGGGTTGGATGTTTTTCCTTAATTATTTTATTGACATTGTTCCACTGTTTTTTTTTGCTTACAGTGTTATTTCTGTGACGTCCAGAGCTCTTCTAGTTTCTGATTCTTTGTATGTGACTTGTTTTATTGCTTGTTTTTGCCTTTCCCTTTTTCTGGAATCTTGAATCTTTGTTTCTAATGTCCTAAAATTTCACAGAGATTACACCTTGTGTGGATGTATTTTTATCCGCTGTGGTGTGTACAAAGTTGTTTCATTCTAGAAACTTGTGTCTTTCTGTTCCAGATAGTTTTTATGAATTATTTTGTTGATTTCCTCCTCTGCATTTCACTGTTCTCTCTCTCTCTCTCTCTGTCTCTCGACCTGCCATTATATTGCTATTGAACCTTCTGCAGTATACTCTAATATTCTTATCTTTTGGTGGGGACATATTACTTATTCTTTTTTCTTTTTCCTCTAATTTCTTAGAAATTTTCTCTAATTTTCTTTATCTTTTAATCCTTTTACTGTTTAATTTACTGCTATAATGCTTATTGACAGCTGTAATGTTTTTAATTTGCAAGAACTCTGTTTTCTGCATGCTTTATACAATTCTGTTCTTGTACAATATCTTATGTTTCTGATTTTATTCTTTTTTTTTTTTTTTTACTGAAGTATAGTTGATTTACAATGTTGTGTTAGTTTCCGAGTACAACAAAGTGGTTCAGTTATACATATATATACATATTCTTTTCCATTATGGTTTATTACAGGATTTTGAATATAGTTCCCTGTGCTGTACAGGACCTTGTTGTCTATTTATATATAGTAGTTTGTATCTGCTAATCCCAAACTCCTAATTTATCCCTCCCCACCCCCTTTCCCCGTTGGTAATCATAAGCTTATTTTCTATGTCTGTGAAATCTGTTTCTGTTTCATAAATAAATTTATTTGTGTAATATTTTAGATTCCACATATAAGTGATATCATATGGTATCAATATCTGTCTTTCTCTTTCTGACTTACTTTGCTTAGTATGATAATCTCTAGGTCTCTCCATGTTGCTGCAAATGGCATTATTTCATTCTTTTTTTATGGCTGGGTAGCATTCCATTGTATATATGTACCACATCTTCTTTATCCAGTCACTGTCAGTGGACATTTAGGTTGCTTCCATGTCTTGGCTGTTATAAATAGTGCTGCTATGAACATTGGGGTGCATGTATCTTTTCAAATTATAGTTTTCTCTGGATATATTCTCAGGAGTGGGACTGCTGGATCATATGGCAACTCTGTTTTTAGTCGTTTTAAGGAACCTCCATACTGTTTTCCACAGTGGCTGGACCAAGTTACATTCCCACTAACAGTGTAGGAGGAGGGTTCCCTTTTCTCCACACCCTTTCCAGCATTTGTTATTTGTAGACTTTTTAATGATGGCCATTCTGACTGCTGTGAGGTGGTACCACATTGTAGTTTTGATTTGCATTTCTCTAATAATTAGTGATGTTGAGCATCTTTTCGTGTGCCTATTGGCCATCTGTATGTCTTTTTTGGAGAAATGTCTGTTTAGGTCTTCTGCCCATTTTTCAGTAGGGTTTTTTTTTTTTTTTATTATTGAGTTGTATATTTTGGAAATTGAGCCCTCGTCCGTTGCATCATTTGCAGATACTTTCTCCCAGTCCATAGGTTGTCTTTTCGTTTTGTTTGTGGTTTCCTTTGCTGTGCAAAAGCTTGTAAGTTTGCTTAGGTCCATTTGTTTATTTTTGCTTTTATTTCTGTTGCCTTGGGAGATGAACCTAAGAAAACACTGGTACAATTTATGTCAGAGAATGTTTTGCCTATGTTCTCTTCTAGGAGTTTTATGGTGTCATGTCTTATACTTAAGTCTTTAAGCCGTTTTGAGTTTACTTTTGTGTATGGAGTGAGGGTGTGTTCTAACTTCATCGATTCACATGCGGCTGTCCAACTTCCCAACACCACTTATATAGAAAGTGTGGCAGAAGGGAGTAGAGGTACTAATAAGAGAGAAAATCCTCACTGCTTATACGTATCAACGAATGGTATATTATTAAGAGATAACGATAGTAACTATCAGAGGAAATAGTTACAACATTTTGGAGGCTGGGGAGGGAAGAAAAGAGCTTTTGGTGTTTTATTATGAGTCTAAATTTGTTTTAACCATGTATATGTATTGCTTGAATAATTTTAAAAATTCAGTTATTTAGGAACACATTGAAAAGATTAAATGTTTTTAACCATCTTAACTGTATCAATTATTTTTTACTTTTAGCAAATTTAGCTAAAGAATATACATGGACTTCTCAGTAGAGTGTAACGTAGTGAAGATTCTAAATTCTGGAGTCAGACGACTTAGATTTAGATTTGATCTTGACTTATTTTAGCTCTTTGGGGTGGTTTACTTAGCGTCTCTAAATCCTAGTCTCCGAAACTATAAAATGGGGCTAATGACACGTTCATAGGGTTATGGCGAGATTGAGTGAGATGATCTGTGCAGAGCATTTCAAGGTACCTGACATGTAACAGTTTCTCAATAAATGGTATGTTAAAATCGTAATAAAAGCTATCATTTTTTAATGGTTAATTGAATTTATTTACTAAAATGAACATTTAAGAAATAAATTCTGTAGATACGTTTATATAAAGTCTAAGTTACTTAATTGTGTTGTTCTTTGAAGCATCTACCATGGAAATACATTGTTCACAAAATCTTGGAATGATCATTGCTACATTAAAAATGAAGGCTACACTTTTATAAGAATATAGACTTTGGAGTTAGAACAACCTGGGACTACATCCTAACTCCCCTATTTTGTGCTCATAAATTTGTAGAAAATTCTTCCTTTTTTATAATCAGCTTTATTGAGGTATAATTTACAAACAGTAAAAGTCACGACTTTTATGTTTACAATTTCATGAGTTTTGGCAGAAGTATTCAGTAGTGTCACTACCAGTATAGTCATGATATGGAACATTTCCATCATTGGGTGAATGTCTTCACTTTCTGAAGCTCAGTTTCCTCACTTGTAAAACGAGGATAAAACCTAGCAGCCTGGGGTAGTTATAAACGTAGGAGCTAATCCATGTTTATATTCGCTGGCACAGAGAAGACGTTGCTGGTGTTCTGATCACACTCATTGTCTTCTCTTTCTTTTCTAGCTTCTGAAAGTTCTGCTGAAGACAGTGAGCAGGAGGACGAGACAGGCGTTCAAGACTTGGATAACAACGGCAAAGCAGAATCTAAGGTTGATCATTTGACCCACACCAGAAATGATCTTATTTCAAAGGAGGAACAGAACAATTCATCTTTGCTAGAAGAAAACAAAGTCCATGCAGATTTGGTAATAGCCAAATCCATGTCGAAATCTCCAGAAAGATTAAGAAAAGATATAGAAGGATTATCCGAAGATACTGATTATGAGGAAGAAGATGAAGTCACAAAAAAGAGGAAGGATGTCAAGAAGGACACCGCAGATAAATCTTCAAAACCACCGGTAAAACGTGGTAAGAGGAGGTATTGCAATACCGAGGAGTGTTTAAAAACCGGGTCACCTGGCAAAAAGGAAGAGAAGGCCAAGAACAAAGACTCCCTCTGCATGGAAAACAGTAGCAGCAGCACTTCAGATGAAGATGAAGAGGAAAAATCAAAAGCAAAGACGACACCAACTAAGAAATACAACGGTTTGGAGGAGAAAAGAAAGTCTCTGCGGACAACTGGTTTCTATTCAGGATTTTCAGAAGTTGCCGAAAAAAGGATAAAACTTTTAAATAACTCTGATGAAAGACTTCAGAACAGCAGAGCTAAAGATCGAAAAGATGTCTGGTCAAGTATTCAGGGACAGTGGCCTAAGAAAACGCTGAAGGAGCTCTTCTCCGACTCCGACACCGAGGCTGCGGCCTCCCCGCCGCATCCTGCCCCGGAGGAGGGGCCGGTGGAGGGGTCCCTGCAGACCGTGGCCGAGGAGGAGAGCTGCTCCCCCGGCGTGGAGCTGGCCGCCCCACCGCCGCCCGGTGCCGACGGCAAGCCCGCCGAGGAAAAGCTGGCGGAGGTCAGTGACAAAAAATCGGAATTTCCCAGTAGTGGCAGTAACTCAGTGCTCAACACGCCTCCCACGACACCCGAGTCGCCTTCCTCAGTCACCGTGACGGAGGCCAGTCGGCAGCCGTCTTCCGTAACCGTGTCGGAGCCGCTGGCCCCAAACCAAGAAGAAGTCCGCAGTATCAAGAGTGAGACTGATAGCACGATCGAAGTGGACAGTGTGGCCGGGGAGCTCCAGGACCTGCAGTCGGAAGGGAACGGCTCGCCCGCGGGCTTCGACGCCAGCGTGAGCTCCAGCAGCAGTAATCAGCCCGACGCGGAGCAGCCCGAGAAAGGTGAGGCGCAGGGCTCCGCTGCCTTACGGGTTTATAGCATCTCGCGTTACGAGCGTGAGGTGTTCACACGGAGTACTTGTGTGAACGTGGCAGGAACGGAAATTTGGGAGGCAATTTGTGGTGAGGAAGAGTGGAGCGTGTTTAAAAGCTTGGGAAGACTTGAGTGTCCTCTGCTTCAGCCGCCCGTGCCGCTTCACAGCGGACCAGACACGTGCTAGAAACTGCACCCGGGCCCACATCCAGACCTCCCTGAGAACTCACGATGCACTGAGTGACTGCATGGCGTGAGCGGCTTAAGTATTCTTGTGTAACGTTGTTTTTGCACTTGCCGTGTGCAGTGTCTCACAAACATTTTGATTTACTGACGGTCCCCTCCACCCTTAACCGAACAGTGCGTGTGGGGGGCTGGAGCAGCCAGCTGTGCAGGCACTGCTTTCCTCACACAGCCGTGCCAAACTGAGCTTCAAGCCTTTGTAAAGGAGTCTGGTGCTTGCTTAGATGCAGGGCTTCCAGGCTGAAGGACCAGCGTCTCTGTTAATAACCTATCGTAATACTCTTGATTTTTCCGTGAAGTTGAAATTAGTCCTTCCCGAAAGTATTAGTGCCTTTTTGATGGTGCCGTAGCTGTACTTTTGTCATCGTTTTACTTAGGAACCACTTCACTCAGGTGTCTTTAAATTAATATGTTCTAGGCTGACACTTGGCTTTGAAACACACTTTTCCAGTATAAAGATACAGCACTAGGGTATGTATTTTATATAACATACCAGATTTTATTATGCTAACTTCAGGTTTTTAGCTGAACTTAAAAAAGAGATATGATCCAGACCAAATTAGTTAGTTCCAAGTTTTCTCACACAAACCTTTTTTTTTCCTTTTTCTAGTTTCCTTGAGATATAATTGACATAACATTATCACACAAATCTTGACTTAAAACATTTAAAAAAATTAAGTAAAAAATATAGTTGCAATAATTTTTTTTTTTTCTACATTCACACACACAGCTACTGTGATTGTGTTTGTGTGCCATACTATCTCATGGAACTGAATTATCCAGGCATAAATAGAGTAATCCTCAAAATGAAAGAAGCATTTATCACAGATGATTAGAGAGCAACTATAATATGATAAACTTTTTTTTTCTTATAAATTTATTTATTTATTTTTGGCTGCGTTGGGTCTTCTTCGTTGCTGCGCACGGGCTTTCTCTAGTTGCGGTGAGCGGGGGCTACTCTTCGTTGCGATGCGCGGGCTTCTCATTGCGGTGGCTTCTCTTGTTACGGAGCACAGTCTCCAGGTGTGCGGGCTTCAGTAGTTGTGACACTCAGGCTTCTCTCTACTTGTGGCAGGCGGGCTCCAGAGTGCTCATGCTCATTGGTTGCAACTCACGGGCTCTCTAGTTGTGGCACGTGGGCTCCAGGGCGCATGGGCTCTGTAGCTGTGGTGCACCGGCTTAGTTGCCCTGCGGCATGTGGGATCTTAGTTCCCTTACCAGGGATTGAACCCGCGTCCCCTGCATTGGAAGGCGGATTCTTAACCACTGGACCGCCAGGGAAGTCCCAGAATTCACTTGATTTTAAAAGTAAAAATGTAAGGGACTTCCCTGGCGGTCCAGTGGTTAAGCCTCTGTGCTTCCACTGCAGGGGGCATGGGTTCGATCCCTGGTCAGGGAATTAAGATCCTGCATGCCTCCCGGCACGGCCATTAAAAAAGAAAAAGTAAAAACGTAAGTTTTACAATTTAGATTTAGGATTGCCTTCCAGTTTAGCCTACAGTAAGCTTTTTATTTCTTGTAGCTGAAAGTTTCAGAATTAAACTCTTGGAGAGAAATCTGGCAATTGTTTTTAAGATTCTGTACTTTAATATAGATAATATCTAAATCACTTTCTTTATGTTTCGCTTTGTTATATTAAAAGAGCATTAGGAAAAGTTATCTATTAGATGTAACCCATAAAAAAAAAGAAAACTGAGAAGTTGCAAACAAAACATTTAATAGCCTGTTCCATTTTTTACCAACGAAGCCATGTCTTGTATATTCATGGTTGATTTTACCATTGTAACAGGACTAAGAAACATTTTGTTTTTAAAACAAACATGGCATAATTTTATCATGGTATTAATTATATTGTATCATTATAGTATCTGACTTTGGAATGGAATAGAGATAAGACTTTATTAATCTCAGGAGAAAGATTACTGTATAGTCTGAGAAACAATGCATATAATTAGGAAGATATAGAATCACAGCAGATGCTGAGGATCAGATTAGTAGCTGAGAAACTATAGTTTGGAGTAGTGATTGATCATTGAAGGCTGGGCATCGGGGAAGGTAGGACTTGGGCTCGTCCTTGAAGAACGGGAGACATTTATAATATTTTGGAATAACTTCCTGCCAAGAAGATGGAACGTTTCTTAGAACTACTATGCTAGATCTGTAAATGGTATACGTGTTAACCATTGCCCTGGGAGCTAAGTTATTGTTGTTGTAAATTTATAGTAAATTGTCTTTATAATAAATTTGTTATTATAATTAAGTGTGAATTACTACTAAAATGTATTCCATTAATATTATATCATTAAAATTTTCATTAATATCATTATAATACATATAATGACTATTTTAACCTGTAATTAAATCTTAATATTTTGGTTTTATTGAATTTTAACAAACTTCAGCTTTTGTTTTCAGCATATACCTTTTTTTTGAATTACTAGACTCATAAACTCCCAGTAGTATATTGAGAACTATATTCAGTTTATATCTGATTTTTTTAAGAAGGATGTGCATACTTTGTTTGCTTTTTAAAAAACTCTAATTATGTGTAATAATTCAGCTCATTAATGACGGTTTATTTTAAAAATTGTAGTAATTTCTATGACAAATTATAAATCTCATAAAGAACATGTATAGTCTCAGAATTGGTCTTTTCTTCTAGAATGTGGAATTAATTTATACCTGGGGCAAGCTTGATTTTATTTTGTGTTACTTAATAATTTCTTTCCCATCAAAGCCTGTACAGGTCAGAAAAGAGTGAAAGAAGCTCAGGGAGGAGGAAGTTCATCAAAAAAGCAGAAACGAAGCCATAAAGCAACAGTGGTAAACAACAAAAAGAAAGGCAAAGGCAGTAAGTGTGAAATCTCTAAATTTTTTAAATATAAAGATAATGGTGGATATGTTTTTTTCCCCATTAAGAAAAGGGTATTCAGGATACGGGACAGTTAATATTTTGATTTCGTCTCTAACCACCCCCCCAACCCCCCAAATCACACAGAAGTCTTTTGATCCTAGGTAAATTCTAGGATTGAGCAGTTTATTATTCAACAGTGGTACTGATTGCTGATGAATAATCAGGTAATCTTTTAAAAAATAGTAGCCAATATAATATAAACATCAACATCTTTGTTAGTTTTATGTTCAACAGTTTTTTTGCCATTATATATATTACATATTATGAAATGCTTGAATTATATATTATTTTTATTACAAGGAAATTGATTGCCTTGTAATTCTTCCAGGCAAAATCAGCCTGGAGGAGAACAATCAAGATAGCTTTAGAGCTGTAAATCCAGTAACTCCCGTGCACTACCTTTATCTTCGGTATCCTAAACTATGTATCTAAGAGCAGCTGTAAGACTACTCTGGTTAAATATGTTGTAACTCATGACTTTAGCAATGATTCTGTTTATCAACCTACAGGAATATATATACTGTATTTCTCCTGAGAGCTGCACATTTTATCTCTCTTTTGTAGACAAAGTAAGAAGCAGAAAATATGTAAAGAATTTCTTTTCAGGTGTCCCACACTGACCTCCTGCTGCTCTTCCAGGAGACTCCTGCCACCTCCACTGCCTGACCTTTGCTATCGGCCGGCTTGGCTGCACTTCAGTGCAGAAAAGGGTTATGCGGCCAGTTCCCCGAGGTTCTGCTGAGCCCATATGACTTCCAGGCGGTGAATATGGCATCCTTTGGGGCCCCGGGCGGCTGTGTTCAGCAAGGCCATGAAAGCCAAGCTGAGGCAGACCACTGCATCAGAGTGGGCCCAAGCCTTGGGTGGCTTAGCTAGGAGTTGCCAGGGGTTCCAGAGCAGCAGTGGGGGGACTGGGAAGGGATTCTTTAAACGTATGTATAAGAGAGTGGTGGAGATTCTTTATTCCCAAAACACCACAGTGGGAGGAGTTGCTGTGTGTCTTTCCTATCTGGAACACTTCTCAGGCTTTTAGAGCTTAACTATACTTTTTTTTTTTGGTTGTTAAATGAAGAATCAGGAAATGAAAATCGATAAATTTGATGCCAAATTGATCACTTATTTGGAGTAACTGACAGGATATTCAGAGTGTTTTTTATTACACTCTGATGTTTTTATCTTCAAGACTTTTAAATGACATTCTCTAAGAGGGCTCATCTTCAGTAAGTCATTAACATATTCATATAATTGAGAGATAATAGCAGTTGACCGCATGTTCTCCCGTTTTAATTATTGGGCCTACATCTTGTTAAATCAGAATGAGGAAACAGTTCTCTGAGAATATTTAGTAAAGTGAATTAACTCTCATAGAATCTACAATAATGCTTTGTATCCAGAAAGAGGTAATTTATGGAAATACCAGTCCCATAACCTGTTCACATGTCAAGGTGTTAAGCATTTCCATTCTAGTCCTGAGGCTTTAATCAGCAATGGCAGATGTAACATAATTATTACATAGACTTCTGAATTTTTTTTATAAATTACTGAATATATTTACCAGGGTAAAACTGATGGTTTATTTTAGTCAACAAGCTATGATGTAGGAGTTTCTTAAGGAATCATTGTATGTATCAAAGTTCAGAGTTTATTCCCAAAGAATTCTTTATTAAATATGATGATTGTGATCACTGTTTGTGGCCAAAGGAGTAGGAAAGTGTGACATGTACACAATCTGTACACAGTTTAAAATATGAAAGTTGAGGTTTCCATTATGAGTCATTTGAAAAGATGCTGTATTCTACTTTATATATATTAACATAATAGAGTTAAAAGCCATTTAAATAATTACTGTATATTTGATAGTCTACCAGGTACAATGAAAGATTAGTTTGAGTGTTTTTTAAAAATATGTTATTGGCAATTCAGGTAAGAAGAGTTTTTGGTTTTGTTTTCCTTAACTGAGATACTGCTGTGTTTATACTTAATGGTTTTCCAGGTTTTTAGGCAGGGTCTGTAAAGCAAGTTGTTTACTGTAGTAATAAATTCAAATGGTTAACTTTAAATTGTCCACTAAAATCTGTGACAGATATTCTTTGTTACTTTTCTATTTACTAATGCTTTTCTTTTTCTTTTTCTTTTCTTTTTTTTCAGCAAATAGTAGTGATAGTGAAGAGCTTTCTGCTGGTGAAAGTGTAACTAAGGCTCAGCCCGTCAAATCTGTTTCCAGTGGAATGAAGGCTCATGGTACCAAATCTCCTGCCAGGACGCAGTCTCCAGGAAAATGTGGAAAGAATGGTGATAAGGATCCTGATCTCAAGGAACCTAGTAATCGATTACCCAAAGTTTACAAATGGAGTTTTCAGATGTGTAAGTGACATACATTAAATCAGCAGTTAAGCGGCAGAAACTGCATCCTAGTAATTCCTGATGCCAGTAATTCTGGAAGAGTGGCTGTAACCAGACTGAGAGACATAATAACCATTCACTGCAGTATAGCTTATTTGGATCTTGATTTGAATAGAAAATTGCTGAAAGATAACTTGTAAGGCATTTGAGGCACACGTCAGTGTTGATGAGGTATTTCTGCTGTGTCAGCAGTTTGCTGTAAAAGCCTGGTGTTGAGGTGGGGAGTGGGTGGAGGCATAAGTGAGGCGGCGTCTGCCACGAATCGCTGGTCACTGCAGCTGCGTGATGGGCGCGCGCCACTCCGTTATCCTGCTCCTCACCCTTCTGTATCCATGAGAAACAGCCGTGAAAGATGTTTTCTGAAAAAGAGACTACTGCAGTTTCTCACGCAGGGAGTCTTAGGGGACTGAAAGTGCTTTAGAGCGTGTGAAAGCTTTCCTCCAACCTAAAAGTATTAGAAGAATCTAAAAAAGAACAAAAAGAGGGTCCAGTGGTGGAGACCCCGCGCTTCCCCTGCAGGGGGCATGGGTTCCATCCCTGGCCGGGGAAGTTCCACGCACCATGTGCTGCGGCCAAAAAAAGTTGATGGGACATGCATTAAGACATAAACTTTAAAAAAAGAACAAAAAGCGGACGAAAGACAAAAATGTATCCACAGTCCTAACGTTCAAAAAAAATGCAAATTAATGTACTGTGGTGATACTGTACATGAATGCGGGATTTTTCTTTTTTGGTAAATGTGGAATTTTTAACCTCTGTGTTTAGGTCATAAGATCTTTAATTCTACACGCTCATTCATTCAAAAAATACCGTGCATGTGTTAGTGCCGAGCATTGCTCTAGGCTAGGGAAAAAAAATCTTCGGCAAACAAATGTTTACAAGCCTATTTTTAGTTTTATCTGTCTTCCTCATTTTACAGCCACACTATATGTTCTGTCTTATATATTAAAATTGTGTTCACAAATGCATATTAATGAAAGTGTTAAATTCACAGCGGACCTGGAGAATATGACAAGTGCTGAGCGTATCACAATTCTTCAAGAAAAACTGCAAGAAATCAGAAAACATTATCTGTCATTAAAATCTGAAGTAGCTTCCATTGATCGGAGGAGAAAGCGTTTAAAGAAGAAAGAGAGAGAAAGTAAGTGTTTCTACCTTACTTTACTTAAACCTAAAGCAGTTTGCGACTGTGCAGTTGGGCTCACGTGAGTTGTGTTTGTGTATCTTCAGGCAAGCTCTTTAATCCCTCTAGCTTATTTTCCTCATCTATAAAGTGGGAAAATTTATCTAAAGAAACAGTTATCTCAAACCATAATATTCACTTTCATGGAGCTTACAATCTGCTTCTCCACCAAAACTAATAATATTTCAGACTGTGAAGAGACTAGAGCAATGTTAAGGCAGTGATTGGGTGGGTTGCATTAGATTACCAATGGCTGGGACATTTTCTTTGAGACCCAAATGACCAGAGGAAGTGAGGGAGGTTAAAATCTGAGGGAAGGGCGTTGTCTTAGTTTTCCGGGGCTGCCGAAACAAAGCTCAGGTCTACCTCAGAGATGCTGTGGGTTCTTTTCCAGACTACCACAATAAAGCAAATATCACAATAAAATGAGTCACATGAATTTTTTGGTTTCCCAGTGCATATGAAGGTTATGTTTACACTATACTGTAGTCCGTTAAGTGTGCAACAGCATCATGTCGAAAAAAAGAAACGATGCACGTACCTCAGTTAAAAATACTTTATTGTTAAAAATGCTAACCATGATCTGAGCCATCATTGTGATCTTTTTGCTGGTGGAGGGTCCTGCCTCAATGTTGATGCTGCTGACGGATCCGGGTGGTGGTTGCTGAAGCCTGGGGTGGCCGTGGCAGTTTCTTAAAATAAGACAACAAGGAAGTTTGCTGCATCAAGTGACTCTTCCTTCCATAAGCAATTTCTCTGCAATGCTGTTTGAAAGCATTTTACCCACAGTGGAACTTCTTTCCAGATTTGAGTCAGTGCTCTCAAACCCTGCTGCTGCTCCGTTAACTAAGTTTATGTAATATTCTGAATCTTTGTTGTCATTTCAACAGTCAGATAAGTTCACTGTCTTATATGGGCATGGTTCATGGCATCCCAAAGCAATTACGATAGTAACATCAAAGATCTGTGCTCACAGATCACCATAACAAATGTAACATAATAATAATGAAAAAGTTTGAAATACTGTGAGAATTACCAAAATGTGACACAGAGACACAAAGTGAGCAAATACTGTTGGAAAAAATGCTGCAGTAGACTTCTGGATGCAGGGTTGCCACAAACCTTCAATTTGTAAAAAACACAGTATCTTTGAAGGGCAATAAAGCAAAGCATAATACAATGAAGTAGCCTGTATCACAGGCACAGTTATCTTGGGAAACTCTTTGACTGTGTGTTTGGAGAACTAGCTACTTTTAGTTCTGAGAATAGGTCCCAAGGAAGAATATGTGGTCGCAAAGAAGTTTGTTATGGTAATATTTATAATAGCAGATAGAAATCATTAACTTGTATTCTCCAATAATATATGCAAAAGACTAGGAATTAGATTAGTTACAATTCATAAATATAGTGGAACACTATTCAGCTTTGAAAAGAAAAAGAGGTAAATCTATATATGTACTGATAAGGAAACATCTCCTCAGATTGTTAAGTGTAAAAACCAAGAGTCAGACTCTATACTGTGCTTCCACTTGTGTTTTTAAAAGCGAAGTTACTAGTGTTTTCATTTTAAATGTGCATATCATATCTCTAGATTCTATGGAAAAAATTCCTCTAGAGCCGGGGTTGCAAACATTTTCTGTAGAGACAGATAGTAAATATTTTGGGCTTTGTGGGCCTTATAGTCTCTTTAGAACTACTTGACCTTATGAAATCTGCCATAGGCAAGATGTAAAGAAACGGGCATAGCTGTGTTCCAATAAAATTTTCTTAACAAAAACAGGCAGGCCACATTTGGCCGTGGGGCAATAATTTGCCAGTTCCTGTTGTGGAGTTTTAAAGATTGTGAAGCAGCTGGTAACAGTGGGGAGGGGAATTTGGAGGGTTAGGAGGGTCCTGGATGAGAGGGAGATGAGCTTTTCCACCTTATATCCCAGCACTGAATGATTTCGTTTACTTTGTGCATGTATTCCTTAAAAAATAAGTTTTCAAACACTGATTTATAACAATGAGAGAATTTCTTTGAGGAAAATAACTGATGTGTCATTTGCTTTATAAACCAAGTGGAGGAAAATGCAGTAGTTATGATGTGATGTGTGGTAGTAGTTATTTTTCCCAACTTTAAGAAGCAATTAGCTTTCCCTTCTCATCACCATTTAATTTCATAAGGAACTCCAGAAGCAGAAACATACGGGAATTGGGAGGGGGAAAAAGATGTGGGATGGATTACAGATTTTTCCTGTTGAATTCAAAGATCTTTTTGACATTTGTTTCATTATTACGGAAGTCTGTCTTCTGTCTTATTTCCATGTCTCTGTAGACTGAGAGCACCGTTCATTCTCCTCTTTGATTCACGCAAGAGCGTTCCCTGGCCTGTCCTTTGTCGTTGCTTCTCCTGTGATTTGGCAGTGCCTCGTTACTTGAGATGCACTAGGTTTTCCTTTCTTTACATTATGGTCTTGTAAGAAGTGACTGCTCTCGTAGTGAGCTAAATGATTTTGGAGAAGACAGCAGAATTTTAGTTTAGAGGACGAGTGCTTTACTTCCTTCTGCTGTTGTATATGCGTGTTATTAAGCGGTTGGTTTCCCTTCGCCTTAGGTGCTGCTACATCCTCGTCATCGTCTTCACCTTCGTCCAGCTCCATAACGGCTGCTGTTATGTTAACATTAGCTGAACCGTCAATGTCCAGCACGTCACAGAATGGAATGTCCGTTGAGTGCAGGTGACAGCAGGACTTGCTAAAGCACTTTGCACTTAATGGCTGTTGAGAGCCACGTCTTTTTTTATACTGCACAGTGGCACAAAAAAAAAAATCAGACAAGCACTATTTTATATTTAAAAATTGTTTCTTGACAAGCTGACTTGGCACTTAAGTGCACTTTTTTTATGAAGAAAAAGTACAATGAACTGCTTTTCCTCAAGCAATAATTGTTTCCAACTTGTCTGGGAATTGTGTGTCTGGTAACTTGAAGGCCTTCCACTGTGGCAAATGGAGGCTTTTCACTGCCTGTAGAGACAATACAGTAAGCGTAGTCATTGGGCGGCCACAACATGTTAAGATAACTTACTGTATATGTATTCCCTTGTATTTTGTTAAAGCTGGAACATTTGATATTTTTCCATTTATTTATGAAAAAATATGAACCTATTTTCATTTGTACAAGCTAATTGTTTTTTAAAGCAAGTCACCTTAGGGTGGCTTTAATTGTATAGCTCAAGCACATGTAATAAATTCAGAACCTGCAGTTAACAG